>NW_026946409.1:0-40319 GCF_033847375.1 Trichoderma aggressivum f. europaeum
GGGGGGGGGGAGAGAGAGAAAGGGCATGGCCTTCCTGTTGAGGAGGGAAATGGTTGCCGCCCGCCCAGTTCCCAATCACATCCCATTCACACGCGCATCACACAAGGGCGTATAATTAGAACTGGAGATTTGAAAGGCGCCTCAAGCAATCAGATGATATGGGGAAAGCTGGCTTTGTCCCTTTCCCTTTCGCTTAACGCGGCCATTTCGAATCCATTCCGCGTCACGGATTACGACGCCGCAACGAGCAATGAGCGATTGTATTGGCAATGGGCGTTTCTGACTTTGCGTGGTTTAAAAAAAGAAAAGATGCTCTACAACGCAAACGATACGCCAGAAAGGCAGTGAATCGGCGTTCACGTGGTCCAGTATTTATGGCCAATGGGAGTGCAGCATGCATGCAATTGGACGACATGTCCGCGACGAATAAGGTGGCAGTACGGCGTCTCGACAGACTCATTGGCCAAATCCACCGCAAACCCCAGCAAGTTCCCTTCTTTGACACTCCCTTCTAAGCCAAGAGGATCGGGCTGTGATAGGGCGGGGCGAAAGAGGAGGGGGCGAAAGCGCTCAGGAAGAATTGCTGACGGATGGGACCTTTTTAATATTCACGTGTTGTGACTGTGTGGACAGAGGATTTTCCCGAGGGCGAAGGTGGCTCAGCTAAGAAAGAGAGAAGAGGAGGGTAGACTAGCAAAGATTCCCTCCCCGATGGAGAAGTACAACGTTGCTATCAAAGACGAGACGAGACGAGACGAGACGGAAACGAGAAGAAAGGAAACGCCATGTCGGGGTCAGCCGGCGCTTCTCCCGTACGGATTATCTTGGCCCACAGCGAGGCCCGTACCGTAACCTTGCTTGGAAGGCGACCAAGACACGGGCTGGTAAGTGAAAAAAGCAAGAGGAACTTGAACAGCCGGGGAGAAGATCCGGAAGGGAAAAAAGAAAAAGAAAAGTGTATTATTGCAAAAGTAACGACACCCCCTCTCCAATCCGAACCCACGAAAAAGAAAGAAAAGAGAGAAAAAAATGCAAAAACGAGAGCACAGGATTCTCGCCAACCCTGCATATGCAGCCCAGACACACCCTCCAAGCAGGAGGATCATGCAAGCTCACCAGCACCCAAAATCACCGGTGTGGCACATCCCCGAAGCCCGTGTTTTATCGCGCGTAATATCCGTAAAGTTGGTTGCAACACACACACAAATAAACGAATGAGTAAGCCTGACTATGATCGACCCAGCCCAGCTTATCACTCCCCCCAAACCTGTCTCAACGGAGAAATAAAGAGCGCAGCAATGAGAGACAAGAGAGACAGAGAGGCAAGATGATAAGCCAGCTACCTACCTCTAGTAGCTTATGGTCGCGCAAGTTCCCGTTCCCGTTCCCAGCTGGCGCGCCGGGTTTGCATGTATGTATGTTCGTACACCGACATTATCAGCTGTAACGCACATATGTATGCCAGCTTGGCTCATGCACTCGGTGAACATGCCGACAAGGATTGAATGGGCCGCTGCATGCAAGGGAAAGAAAAAAGATGAAAAGATAAAGCAGAGGGAGAACAAGGAGCACACACAGCGGAATACCTACATGGCCACGTCAAATCACAGCAAAGAGTGCAGCCGCACGCAATTTGCCGTGCCGGCCATTCATGTCCGAGGCCCCCCCTCCGATCGATCGCGAAATCGTGCCTACATGTACATCGTACATTAGACATGCAACCCATCTGCACGTTTGGTGGTTGTTATCACTTTTTTTTTTTTTGTTTTCATTTACTGGCCGCCCTACATGAAATAGACTTATCAAGGGGGGGAAACGTAAAGCAAAAGGAATGGATGTTGGGCAGTTAATCTATTTTTTTTTCTGCCACATCATAAACATCCCAACAAGCAAAAAGCAAAATAAAAAGCAAAATTAATGAGATGGATGTGAAAACTGAGGTTCGAGACACTGACGCCCTGCATACACGTAGATTACAGTTATAGTGAAAACCCATCAACCACTAGTTTGCCGTTTTCTCAGCCCGTCCAAAAAGCATACCTCGTAGCGATCCAACCACCACCGCTCGTTACATTTCGCCCTCTGCGACAAAATCCAACTATCAATTATACCACTGCACCTACTCCGCACCCAAGTAAAAAGAAAAAAAAACAAGTTAATTCCCAAGTCATGATTCACGCGCGCGCACCCAATCCAAACCCTTCCCCCAGTCACGCCCGCGCGCCCCAAGTCTTGTTCCTTCTTGTTGTCTCATTATACTTTTTCTATTCGCGAACTCGTGCTTCAAACAAGCCCTCAAATCACAATCACACACACCCCCCTCCCCTCCTCTCCCATGTGACAATAACAACAAACGCGCAGCGAATAGGGCACGTAAATGCGAAAGCCCCGGCGCCACCGAGTCGCACTGCATTGGGTCGGTGAGCAAAGAGCAAAGAGCAAAGAAAAAACCACACCCCCAGTGTGATCCGCCCGCAAGCCTCACCATGCTCTGTGGCGGCGCCTTGTGTGTCTTGTGCGTGCGTGGCAGACCGTCACCGACTTTTTCTCTTGTCCAGCGCACCGTTTTATGCGCGAAAAGAGCGGCGCTGAGGGATGGATTGCTAGTGAGTAATGGATGGTGCTCGTAATAGTTAGTGTGCCAGCCCCAGAGCTGAATGGAACGGTGCGGCTGGGCTGGGCTGGGCTGGGCTGGGCTGGGATGGGAGAGCCGGTGGCAGCAAGCTCTCCCATTGCCGACCGTCCCCGAAAGGGCATCTTGATGCGGTCAATCGGAAAATGGGCGTTTCTGCTACGCCGTGGCGCTCACTTAATGACGGCTAGAACACATGGCAATACAATGAATGGCAAAGGCGGAGAAGAGGTATTGTGTGTGGACAAGAAACTAGTATTGGTAATAAGGGGGTATCTTGTAAGAACGAAGCTATCTAAACAGTTGCTATGCTAGAAATGTTTCCCAATGTGTGCCAAGTCCGATCGTAGCGGACGGCTTTCCCAACGCCAAAGTATGTATCTAAAGTAATGTGTCCCAATGTCCCGTCGCTCATCCTTGTGGAAGAGGGTATCCTGAAATTCCCATTGGCCAATGCCCGCTATGATTGTTCGCTAAAACCCAAAAAAGCCCGAAGAAGAAAACAAATGAACTCCGATAATGCCGTCGTAAGAATTAAGTAGTGGTAAAAACGAGAAAGGAAACAAGGTTGTCGTTGCGACGATCCCCTAAAACAAGAGGGGGGCTGGATATGAAAATGATCCGGGTATCAAGTGAAGGTCCAAGTTGCAATGCAATGCAATGGCTTGTGAAGAGAAATGGAAGAAGCCGTGTTGGGGCTGACCCAGTTTAGCCGATCTGGCCGCGGTAGTATCAGGTAGAAGTAGAGGGAATTGCCTCGGTGGTGGGCGGGAGGATGAGTCAGATCCAGGTCGGACCGTGGCTCTCCCGTCGGCATCCCGATTTTCCCCATGAAAGCGCCGCAAATCAATTCCTATTGATAGCGCACTTGGTGTGGGTGGCTGTGCTTAGACCGCAGCCGGGTCTGAGTCGTAGTAGTAAGAGTAAGAGTAGAATGAAGAAGAAAAGTCGTAATCGTCGTGTTGTCTATTAGAGGCTTTTCGTAGAAAGCCGAAAGTAGTGAGAAGGAAGAAAAGAGCCTTTGTTGCGCCAGCGCATGACCCCGCAGAGTAAACGGTAGATGTTTTCGTTTTTACTCGGAAATGGGAGTCATGGAGGCAAGCTTGGACTTGGGGCTCTTCTTGGCGGAAGCAGAGCGGCTCTTCTTCTTGGAGGCCTGCTTGCGGCGCTCCTTCTCGAGCATGATCTGGCGCATGCACTCGCGCTGCAGAGCAAGCTTCTCTCGCTGCATCTCCAGGACCTCGGCGTCAGTCAGGCGGGGAGGAGACTGCATCATCATGATGGGAGAGGACGAGGCGCTGGAGCTGGCGATGCTGTGGCTGTCGCTGTCGAAGGGGTCCGACAGGAGGAGGTCGTCGTCGGAGAGGAAAGAAGTGGCTCGCTCCTCGCGGTCGAACTCGGAGAGAGACTCTCGCCTGGGCCAGGAGGGAAAGGCGCACGAGGCATCGCGAGTTCGAAGGTTGGAGGGGCTGATATCGATGGCGGTAGACATGGTGCTCACGGAGCTGTATGAGCTGTATGAACCGAACATTGTGAATGTGTTTGGTTGTGTGTGATGTGTGTGTGAGAGAGATGGGTGAGATGGAGTATTGTTCCAGAAATCTGGGGTTGAGATGGGTTATATGTATTGATAAGAACGGCTTGGTGGAGTTTGCTCGGCTTCTGTTGATTGCTATTGTGTGTAGTGTGTGTGTGTGTGCTTTCGGGCGTAACCGTGGGGTGGTGTGGATGCAACGAGGATTTTCCGTCAGAGCCGTTGGATGAATGGATGGATGGAGGATTGTTTGTTTGCTGACTGCTGAGCAGAAGAGTAGAGTAGAGTAGAGTAGAGAGGATGAAGAGTAGAGGATGCAAGTGTTTGTATATGTTGGCAAACAAGTGATGTTTGTGATGGCGGACTATGCAGACCGAAGCTCTGGAGCCTGGAGGGAGCAGAGGCACTTATATCGACTCATCGTGGGCGGCACATGTGTGAATCATCTGGGAGAGCCGCTCGGCGCTGGGGCAGAAGGGGGGAATGGGGGACTGGGATGGGGGGCGCCGTTTGAAGGGGGGGGCGTGTTTTGGTGCAAGGGAGCCATTGTCATTGCTTTGCCGGGCTGGGGGTTATCAAAAAATAAAAAAGCAAAGAGGTTGCAGCAAGCCGGTTCCGCCCACCCCCCTCCCCTGCCTGGGACTTGGACTGGGTGCAACATTCATTCAGTTGAAGCTTGGGGGGGATTTCGCACCCCCCCACGCCACGCCGCTGGGCTGGAAGACATGGAGCATGAGCATGGATGGACACGGACACAGCACAGCAAAAACCGCCAGCCCTACTAACGGAGAGGGACAGACCGTCGCACACAACGCACAGAGGCAGAGGTGACACGCAAATGGCGGTGTTCCGCAACTCGGTTTTTGACCGCCACGCCCAGCGGTCTGATTGGACCCTTGCGTTGCGACAAGCGGCGAGCTGTAGCTGTAGCTGTTGCGTGCGCTGCGCTGCGCTGTGCTGGCCGTATCGTATCGTGATGTTTGTGTATCAGCGCCGCACGCTCTGTGTCATCCAGGTATCAGCGCGGAGGAATTCCCGTATCCTCTTGCATCCCATCCGTATCCTCTTGCATCCCATCCGTATCCTCTTCCTCATCGCGCATCCATCCTCAGCCAGCCAAAAAAATCAGCGTCGGTGTCAGTGTCAGTGTCAGTGTCACAGTCACAATCACAGTCACGGAACCTGGCTTGGCCCATCCCATCCCAACCCAACCCGGTGCGGCGGCAACAAGCAATTCAACCGTTCACCCCAAGATGACACGCTTGTCTCTGGGCGGTCCGGGGAAGCACCGCGCTCGTTCTCTTGCTAGCAGTTGGAGGAGGACCGAGCGCCGTCCGAGTCGCAAAAAGCAGCTCGAGGGGGCCCCTCGCAAAGAAGAAACCCCGTCCACACTGCCGGTGCTCGCTCGGACGGGGCGTGCTCTGGCTCTCGCTCGCCCTCGCCCTCGCTGGTACTCGTAGTCGTGCTAGGTTGCATCAAATCTTGGCCTGTCAGTGTCAACGGCGGCGCATCTCATTGCCCTCCCGCGCTGGTATCGCCAATTTCCCCCCATGTCTCTGGCGCTCCCCCCCCCCAGCTTTCCCAATTACCTACTCGTACTCCCTTCACCCTTCACCCATGCAAAGTGCCTTCGTGTCCTCCCTAGTCGCCAAAAAAAAACCCGCTGTTGGGCACCGGGGCACACCGCCCCAGCTTTCCGGTCGGTCAGCCAGCAGGGAGGCCCTGGAGCTGTCTGCGACAACGAAGCCAGCGCCAGTTTTCCCGACGGATGGCCTTCCCCGGCATTCCGTTTTGCTGGATCTGCCACCTTGTCTCGGTCTGGGGGAATCGGAATCGAGCAATCGCTGGGTGTCTCTCGTCGGTCGCGAGCTTGCTTTTTTTCCTGCTCCCTCGTCTCCTTGAGAAGGGATGCTAGCAATCTGATAGATCGGAAAAAGGGCACATCTCGTTTTGAGCCGTCGTCGGCGGATGGCACTTCCGCCGGCCACTACTGTACTGTACATGGGCACTTTGTTGATACATTTGAGATTTAATGTTGGTCATACTACTACTACGACTCGCAGTACCTAGCATCGTCGCACTAATCCCTCTACCTCCTGCTTGTGGACTCAGACAAACGGCAGCTCGTAACCATCCCATCTAGCAACAAGACAAAAATTTGAAATGTTTAATACTTGTACCAAAGTAGCGCTTAGCCAAGCAACCAGCCGAAAAGCAACCATGACAGGAGGAGACCGAACGGTAAGAAGCAAACGCAAGAGGTCACATACCCAAAACGGACAGGCAGGCTCTCGTTACAGAAGGAGGATGCCATGATTACCGTCCAGGCAAGGTAGGTGAGATGAAATAGAAAACGGGCCGCGACGGAGAATAAGAATCATCGTGAGCACACAATAAACATTACGGAGTAATACTGGATGGGTGGCATCATCCCCCAGGCGGCGCGGAGAATGGAAGAGTGGCCGCGATAAACTAACGGAGGCGGCACAACCCGTGCTCGAGCACCAGGCACTGGTTGGGCAAAACAGCCTGAATCTGAATGCTGACTGAGCGAGCAAAGTGCCACGCAAGGGCTCTTGGGCCCGAGTTGAGGGGGGAGCAGCCAGAGCAGAACAGCGCACTCAGCGCCACTTGTCTGGGGGTGGACGGTGCTTGGTACGATATGGACGATACGATACGTGGACTCGAAGCGGGCCGACACTCCCCCTTCGATACGTCGTCGGCCACATGTTAGCCCAACTGCTGCTTGCTTCCTCGTCTCTCGCTCGTAAACGAAACGCAGCTTGAGCACAGAGGCACAGTTCGTCGCATGTACCATGACGGCGATACGGAGTCCAAGTCCTGCCGCCTCCTCCAACCGGCAGGTCGCTAACGTCGCCAGCTCGACAGTTTGTCGCCAGTCATGCCGCCCTTTGCTGTGGCTGCCCGCCCACCAAGCTGCGTCTGCGCCATGCCATTGGGCGCGGCCGGCCAGGCGGTCAGGACCTGTGTCGCAGCCTGATCGTGGTCCTCTGATCGCAATGGGAACCCATACATGATAAGGCACTTCCACTTCCAAATACCAACTGTGGTGCTACCTGGGCGGCACCCTCCCATCGTCTCCCCCGGCCCCCCGGTAGTGCTGGGGGACGTGTTGCCTGCTACTAAGGCAGTGGGTTTGCGGTAATGCGTGTCCACGACAACTTTGGGGGTATCTTCTGGCCGCTGGCGCCTGGACAGCTCACCGTGCTGCGAGGGGAGAGCCGCCAGCTGGCCGTTTCCCCTCACGAGTCAGGCCAGTCGTTTGGTGTTGTTTTCTCGTGCACCGCCATTTCCCCCTCATCGTCGTGAGGCCAGGCCAGGCAGACTGGTCGTCAGTCATGGCCGTGGTTCCGGGAAATCATCGAAAACGGCCACTGCTATTTCTGGATGGGGGCCATCTCGCCATGCCCATGCCCATGCCATGGCTGTGCGATGACAGCACCGAGCGAGCTTCGCCAGTCAGACACGCCCCCCGAGAGCCAGAGCCTGACATGGCCTCTATTACCTGGACAAGCATCCTTTCTATTATTACAATTTTTCGGGATTCCGGGGGGACGGCTTACATACTCGCATCATGTTCGCAAGGCTGTCGTGATCCTACTGGACATGAGTGCAACCGTACAGTCCGATGGCCACGCCGACCCCATTACATTATCTATCTGCTTATCGGGCTGGAATGCCGCCGCCTCGGCACCCAGATTTTTTCCACAGTCAGATTCATTAATCTGGCATCCCGGCATGGCGGACCCCCGTGCTACGTAGCATGCCTGCATTATCCAGGCATACCTATTGCCTCCAGTCAGCGTGGTGTATCAGGATACGCCTCGAGGAGTCGTACTTTGGTACAGTACGGGGGTACACGTGCTACCCTATGTCTGGAGCACGAAATACCGAATCTGGCTCCTGGGCTGCCACCCAAAGGGAATTACATGTACACGATATCGCGGCTACCATCCACTTGGTCAGCGAATGCACGTACTCATGCAATCTTATTCCGTAGCTGCCGTCGGGCACCCTCCACAGCCGGTCGAGTCTCGAGTATTCCAAAGAGCTTCTCTGACGTCAGTCGCAGTCACACCGGCCGAGGCTCACACAACCTGCTTTTGGAGTCACGACATGACACAAGGCGGCCTGACCGCCGGATTGCAAATAACGTGGAAATTACAACGCAGCACAGCACAAGATTGATTTCCAAATCTTATCGCAGTATTACTCATGCTTGCCCGTTTGAGTACACACGCTTGTACGTGATTCCCAATATTACCCGTAAGGCCTGGCGTGTAGATCCCTTGCCAAGCTTCTTGTTTAACATCGCCGCCCGGGACATTCCCAGAGCCGAGGATGACTAGGGCACGGAAACCCGCGCGCATCACCACCGGTGGGGGGACCAAGGTGAGAGAGCACGGGAAAAAGAGAAAAGAAAAGAAAAAGTACAATATCAACAGAAATTTCCTCCTTTCCCACGACTTACAGAAAATTTTTCCTTTTCCCCTCTCCCCCCAGTCTGCCATGCTGGCCGTGCATAGAGTGGGCTCTCGGCATCTCGCTTGTCGCCCATATCCATATCTCTTGGGTGGACGGGGCGTGCATAGAGAGTGCATGGATCCTGACTGACTTGCGTGCGGTCAAGTCCAGTCGTTATCTATCAGATGGAGTCTAAACTGCATCTTGCAGCATGCATCACGCACGCCGTACATCTCAGCGATACGCACAGGCTCTGACCGCTCCTGCAAGATGCACCTCTGACATACGCGACAGACACACCGGGCCCCCAAGAAAACAAACTAGAGCACGATAGAGTAGAGTGCACACCGCATGAGCGCGACTCCAAAACCGCCGACTCGAGCTTCTACCGCTTCCGTCGCCTAAACGGCCCTTCCAGCCTGAAGGGAAAAGGGAGCACGGGTCTTTTTTTTTTTTTTTTTTGATGGAACAGCACAGGCTTTGACATACCCAGTAGCTTAAATTACTTAGCACGCGGGAAATCGTCGAGCAGAACAGAGAGTTTCTCCACTGGCCAGGGCCGGCCCGGATCCCTAGGCTCCTTTTTTTGCTGCCTTCGCCATCTCTTTCTTTGCTTTTTTTTTTTTGGCTGGCTGGCTGGCTGGCTTGGACCCTTGGAGGCGGTATTCCCGGCTCTCCACTCCCGCGGACCCAAGAACTCCCCCCGTCAAGGCCAGTGTTCCAAAGATTCTTCGGTGCTTTGTCGTTTCAGATCAGTGCAATCTTATGGGTTGGGTCCAGGGTGCTGATGACCATCCTTGCTGCTGCTCCCATGCAGCGGAAGCCTCGATACCGTGCCCCGGTGAAGGATTAAAGGGTATGCTAAAACTAGAGCATCCATGTCTTGATCTCTCACTCTCTCTCTCTTTGTTTATTCCCCGGGAGTCTAACCCAAACCAAACCAACGGCATGACAGCTGCCGTTTCCAAGTCTAGCACTCGACTGCTTTAGCCAAGGTTAACCCAGAAGGGAACTCCGTAAAACGGAGGAAGAAACGGCGAAAATTTTTCTTTGCTGGCTCTCACCTCTCTCACGCTCCCCTCCACGGAAGGAATTTCTCCGTACCACATACTTGTAAGCCACATACTATTCCATATCCATTGATTACCCATGTACTATTGGACTTTATTTTGTCTTTTCATCAGCGACAACCGAGATGGAAGGGATTCCTATTTTCCCGGGAAAAGCTGGTTTAACCATACGATTCTGTCTTTGCGGGCTTCTTTTGACCACGGAGAAGCTTGCTTCTTGGTATACTGGGATGCCAATCGATTGCTCATATCAACTCGATCGGGTGAACATTGCGCTGCTTTTTCACGTGCATGTCCTTTCGTGGGGCCCGATTTCCAACAGATTTCGGGCACCAACCCAGTCCACTTTGAGGTGGGATTTTCATCTTCCGGAGATGGGGGGGGGATCAGCGACACACATGCGACTCCATCGTTGTGTGGGCTCTTTTTCTGCTGTTTTGCTTTGGCGGGCGGGGAACAAAGGTGAAGAAGACCCTTGGTCCCCTAGGAAATGTGTATGAATCGCCAGGACGGACACTAGTTCGTTGTTACATAGACACTACGGTCCGTTTCCTTGGACTCCACCGAGAGGTTATAGCTAAAGCTGTCAGCTACTAGCACATGGAGAGTTGTCCGGAGTCATGGCAGCGACAGCCGGTCCGTCTCATGGAAACATTCTGCGGAACTTTGGAACATTCTAAAGAGTGGAACCAAATTTCCCGTCCAGTCGGCAACCAAGTTCGGCTTTGATGCCTTGACACAACACAACCTCTTCACGGCTAAATGGCAGGCTCTCTCGCCGTGGGCGGGAGAAAGAAAGGCGCCACGACCACACCGAATCCGGCGAGAAACCGAGAGGAAAAAACCACGGTATCAACTACGTCCGTATCCTTTTTGGCTCGAGTTTCAAAGCCCTGGTTCAGTGGCGTCTGGGACTTTCTTGGTGCTCGGTGCTCGCCATGATGGCTTCTTTTCTTTTTGTCGCGGCTGATGTGAGGTTTTCGCAGAAAACTTGCGGAGCTTCGCAACGCCGAACAACCCGTTTTTCCTTGTTTTGCCAACGCCATTCCCACCGCGTGGCTCATTGCGTCACCAGAGAACCGAAAGCCTCGGTCAATCTTGAACGGTTAAACGGTGATGGGCTGTCAAAATCCCAAGGCAAAGGAATGCCCTTGGTGCACACGCTCACGAGCAAGAGATCTCGGCTGTCCCGCGGGTAAAGGGTTCCAGCAAGCCGACGACGGCTAGGCACCGAAATTTGGTCCCTTGACATCCGCTCGCCCTAGTAATCAAGAGCCATGAGAGACACACGCAGAGAGAGAGAGAGAAGGGTTGGCGCGGACCGCCATCTTGGTCTGTTTCCTCTGTTCCCCGAGGCCGGTAAATGAGACGTCTCCGGCTTCTTGGGAATTGGGAGCCCAAGCTCGGGTTTCGCTCGGGTATACTAAGATGAAGGAAGCAAAATGGCGTCAAAATGAAGGGGAAGGGGGGGGAGAGAAGAAGAAGAAGAAGAAGAGCGAGGGGGGAGGGGGTGTGATTGCTGCTTGGACGCTACGACTCAAGTCCCGAGTAAATGAGTAATGAAGGCTGTTCCTAGCCGGTTTCGAAAGAAACTTGGGCAATGCTACCATGGCCGTGGCTAGAGAGCGGCACGCCCCTAGCTTATTCATCTCTTTTCCCCCAGGAAATTTGACAGCCCGGTTTTACCCCAAAGCCACACACAGACAATGAAACCCAGGGCAGAGAGCAAAAAAAGCAAGGTGTGGCTTTGGGTCCCTTGCAAAATGCTACCTTAGGTAATCCCCGTCGTTGGTATGCCCGGCGCTCCCACGTGCGGCGCATTCGGCGTAGCGTTCTGGGTCTCCGTTCAAATTTCTCGGGAGCGCTTCCCCGGCCCGCGCGAGCTCCCCCTGCCTTTTTTTTTTCTTCCCCAAAAGACAAATTCACGGACATGGATCGTTTTCTTTGCCGCTTTAGGCATGAGCAAGAGATGGACGAACGCCTTTTTGGAGCACAGGGTCCCTTATTTTGCTTTGCTTTTTTCTGCCTAGGGGACGGTTCCGGTCTTGTTAGTTCCCAATGCCATGGAACGTCGCGAGTCGCGGCCGGCCCCTTGCATGTAGCATCTGGGAAAAGCCGCCTAGCCTTCCGGATCGTGTCCCGGTGGTGTTAGTCTTTTGTGATAGCTGACTTTTGCTTTGCTTTTTTTCTTTTTTCTCTTTACGAGCACCCCGTTTACGGTAGTTGGTAGTCTTTTAGCATCGCCGACCAAAAAGCTGCCTCATATGACAACTCATCTTTTCTCTTCCTTTTACCACTGAAGTAAAAAAAACTGACATGTCGTGCAGGAGAGGCTGAAAATGTCCCAGCTGTACGGAGCGACGGCGTTAACCAGCCATGAAACCGGCTTCTTGGGAAGAAAAGAGGCGAACTGACGGGGAAATTGGATGAGGCTATTTTCAAGAATCGTCCCAAGAAAAAATAAAACCGAGATGTCAAACAAGGTAGCCCAGCCCAAGATTTTCTCTCTCTCCCAAAAGCTCGGCCCTTCCAGGGGTTTTTCTTTCGATACACACCCTCTATTTTACGGTCCCGTGTTTCTGGGTCCCGCGAGCGAGAAAAAAAAGGTTCGGCGCTGTTTCTTCTCACCGAGGACCTTTTTTTTTGGCGTCTTCACTCTCTGTTGTTGGGTCCCTGGGTATGGATTCCTAAATTGGCCTTGCAAATAACACGGGTCCCCTCCCCCGGTGCTTTTAAAGTGAGGGCCCCGCAGTTGGCCCGAGGACTTGGGTTCTTTTTTTTTTTTTTTGCGCCGCCGCGGAAGCAGGCCCGGGGAAACCGGTGAGGAGAATCCGGATGATTACGCGCAGGAGTAGGAGATTCTTCGGGGTTTTGGCCCAAGGCAACGGATTACATCGAGGGAACCTTGAAGGGAAGAATATGCGGGGAGGAGAGGGCAAAAAAAAGGGGGAGCTCTTCTTAGTCATTAATTGAAGTGGCTTTTCCCAATTGGAAACAAAAGGCGTCATTGGTCTAGGGGTTAGGATTCAACTCTTCCATTTGACTATTGAAAAGTTGAGGCCCGGATTCGAGTTCCGGATGACGCATTTTTTTGATTCTCGACACAGCGCAGTCGTCCACCCTTTTTTTTGTCCCTGTCTTTTGATGTATACCTAGTAGGTAGTAATTGATGTGTGAATAACAGTATACATGTGTTGCATTGGGTACCTGTTTACAAAGGGTATAGGAGCAACTGATCTGGCAAAGTTCACAAACACATGCTCGTGATATCTCACCTACCCGGGATACAATCGATGCAAAAATATGGGGAACGTCGCATCTCCTCTCTACCATGGACACGGTGAGAGAATCATCTCTCTACTCACCACCGGGACGATATTGTGGCTCTCGTTTCCACAGTATCCCTTCAAGCGGAAAGGGGCCACTTTCTGCTCCCTCACCGAGATCCGTATTGATCAACCTCAGCATCCACTTTTCAGTACCAGATTGGAAGCCGTCACTGCTCCAGTACGGACAGCCAAGTAAAACTCCACTGGCCGTGCGCCGGCTGTCGACCGTCCATGCTTCTGCTGCCTGGCCGGTGTGTACATGTATGTACCGGCTTCCGTATGGGGACAGTCACACGCACATCCACAGAGCAGAACATGGCTTGCATGACTCTCCCGTGCCCAGACGGCGTCAGGCACAAGGGGCACCGAATCGGGACCAAGGCCATCTCGATTATGCAACACAGAGGAGTCACATGTCGTTCCAGCCAGGTGGTTCGTCCAAAGCCCGCCCAGACGAAATGTGTATGAAAACGGGGCAAAGTGGCCCCCAGGGCGGTATTACCTATGTATGTACTTGTTGTATATCTGTCAAGCAACCCCAGAAAACCAGACGCCAAACACCGCTGCCTATGATCCAAGTTGCGGGACGTAAAAGGGCTTTGTGCCTGCTCTAACTGCGCAGGGCATCTAATCGATTCCTCATCTGGTCCATCATTGCCTCCGCATCCTCCTCGTCCTCCTCTTCCTCCGCCGCCAATTTCTCCGGCTCGGGGATGGGCGCGGCCGGGAGGGACGGCTCCTTCTTGTCCTTGAGGACCTCGCCCAAGATCTTTTCAATCTCACCCTCCGCCTCTTCATCTTCTCCTAGCATATCCATGTCCTCGGGCAGCGATTCATCAATCATCTCCTCGATGATGCCTGCCTTCATCAGCTCGACGCTGAGCTCTCGCATCGTGCCGGACAACTCGGGCAACCGGATGAGGGTGTTGACGTCCTTCATGATGCCGACGCTGGCTCGGATGGAGCCCTCAATCTTACGAACGGCAAAGGCTTCGTTGACCTGCATCTGCACCGAGTTGAGCTGCGCTTTCGAGGTGACTAGCCGCGCCGACGTCTTCCGGGCTCGGACCAGCTCGCGCGCAAAGTCTCGGACTTCCTTCTGCGCTTGCTTGGCCCTCGTGGGATCTCGCTGAGCGCGCTTGTCTGCTTGTACGATGAGGTTCTTGGTCTTGATCTCGACCTGCTTGACCTGAGCGATATCGCGATCGAGTTTTCGGACGTTGGCTCGGAGCAGAGCGTTGCATTTCCGCATCTGTTGTACATTGTAAGTCCATGGGTCGACGAGCTAGATGGCAAAAGCCTTGCGGCAGAACAAAGCGCCGTACCTGCTGCTGGGGATCCGGCTTTACGAATAGGGATTTAAACGTCTCCATGGCGATGACGGGAGGATGCCGCGTACGCTGGCTCGCGGCCCAATGCTGAACAAGACGCGAGGTCGCGGTCTATCTCATCCGCAGGAAGAAGCACAAAGACGGCGCTGGGGGGAGCCGAGGCGGCCGGATATGCGTCGTGACGGGGATCTCTTATCTCGATGGGAAAGGTTCCAAGACGGCAGCCTTGGGAAGACGGACTCGTCACTCGTCACTGGAGTTGAGGCTGGGCGTTCAGCCACAGTGTGGCTCGAGTCAGGCCAGCCCGAGCATTACCCCGCCGCAAGCTCTGATGAGTTTGTCGCCGAGAAGGGAAATATCGCAGCACAGCAAAGTGCCAATGCGAATTGACCGAGTCAAAAGGGAGATGCTATGCGTGGGAGAATACTGAATTCAATTCGATTATTGGTCGGATACCAGAGGATTGAGTGGTTAGCATCATGCCATGATCAACTGCAGTGCTCTGAATCCTCTCCATCTCATCACCGTCCGGGAGTTGAGTTGAATTTGAACCAATGCTGACAAGCTCCATGTAATTCCGCTGTCTCTGCTCAACAGCACAAGGAGCTGGCGTGGCGCAGATGCGAACACGCTATGGCAAATGCAGTGGAGGCGTTAGCGCGGTACCTGCTGTACGCATCTGCCGCGGCGCTGGGGAGGGGTACCGCCTCATCGTGCCCCTCATCAGCCCTGCCGCCAAATCTTTTGCCTTCTGACGCTTTCCATAACTGCCTTGAGTCGTTTCACTCAACCTGCTGTGCTCCTGTCCAGCCTTATTCACTTGCTCTCTTTAGCATCCTCTTTTCCCAAACCCACCAGCTCTTTTGCGCCCAACCTTCGCCGGCTTTGCCAATCTCTCTTGTCTTCAACCACCCTCAACTCCTAATACCAACAACCCCCGCACGCACACACCATGGCCGAGACGTTGACTCCCGAAGGTGTGTTAATCTGCCCAGCCGCGCTGTCTGCTGCCCCCGGACACGCTCCCCATTCCCTGCCACCACGCCCTATTGCTTCCAGTTAACCGCGTCGCTTCGATGCTGCTCCGGTTGCTAGAATTGCCAGGGCAGCGCCCTTGTTTGACGGTGGAATCCAAGCTGACGCTGTTGCTTCTGACCTCTAGTTCTCTGGGCCCAGCGCTCCTCTGTGGCTGACGCTGCCAAGAACTTCATCTACCTGACCATCTCCGTCCCTGACGTCCCCAAAGAAGACCTGCAGCTGGACCTGAAGCCTACCGGCGTCACCTTCACCGGCACCTCGTCCACCCTGAAGAAGAAGTACCACGTCGAGCTTGAGCTGTACGCCGAGATCGACCCTGCTGAGAGCCGTGTTAACCACACTGCCAAGAACATTGAGATGAAGCTGCAGAAGAAGGAGCTCAAGGAGGAGTACTGGCCGCGGTTGCTCAAGGTTGCCCAGAAGCTCCACTTCCTCAAGACCGACTTCGACAAGTGGGTTGATGAGGATGAGCAGAACGAGGCTGCCGAAGACGACATGTCCAAGTTTGGAGATATGGGTGAGTAATTCTTTACTGGCGCCAAGGTGTCTGGTTGCATCTACATTGGTAATCGTTTCTGACATGATGAAATAGGCGGCATGCCCGGAATGGGTACGTGACTTTAAACTCAACACCGCTCTCTGCTCGACCAGCCCTTTTTATTCTCTGCCCTGCAATCGTTCAAAGGCTAACCATTCTTGCGCCTTAGGTGGTGACTTTGGCGGAATCGACTTCTCCAAGCTGGGAGGCGGCGCTGGCGGCATGCCCGACATGAGCGGCATGGGCCTGGAGGGCATGCCCGACCTGAGCAGCTCCGGAGTCCCCGACTCCGACTCCGAGGATGAAGACGAGGACATGCCCGGGCTTGAGGGTGACGAGGAAAAGAAGGCCGAGGGTGAGGCCGCACCAAAGGCGTAAACTGGGCCGTTTAATGAGATACACTGGAAACGGATCTTGGCGTGCCTCATTTTTTTCGGGACCGACGGCAAGTACTTGGGAGTACGGATCTTTAAATGTAAAAAAAATCGATTAAATCTAAAATACCTCTTTTGTTTCGGAGGGGTTTCCTTTCCAATCTCTTGTTTTCTTTTTTCGTGTCTCGGTCAAGGGCTCTGAAGATTGGAAACTGCTTTTGGGTAGAGTCCGTATCAACCCAAGCTTGCATGTTGAAGTGTACCGCTCCCATTATTTGTCATTTGTTGAAAATTCAACTCTTGACCTGTAGGTGCATACGTTTGAGAGGGTTGTTGTCCAGCAACGTTAAGACAGCTACCCAACAACCAGTGTCTCAAAATGTGACTGATGTCAGACAATGAGTGCCAATACTAGGAAGAAAAGAGCAATAGCAGAAAAGAGGAGCGACACTGGAAGAAAGTGGCGATGGCAGCACATATTTCAAGCACCCGATATATCCTTAAGCACTACCTAGTAAAAGGTGCTTTCCTCGTCATGGCTTCATTATACTTGAACTGCACGTTGATAACTTAACTTGGGTTGCTGGCAACCATTCCCCTCTTTCATTACTTAGTAACACCCCGGACTCGGCGGGTTGCTAATACGGAGACGCTTCAGACTCAAGTACACCGTTCCTTTTATTCACACTTGATCACTCAAAGACACTTTCCATTGCCGGGTATCGCATATTATTCGTATGTAAACTACTTGCCAGCACCCGATCGCGTGCTCCAATCCAGTGAGAGGAAAAGAGCGGTAAAAAATTAATAAAAAAAAAGCAGATATTTGGTGTCCTACTCCAAAGCTTCCTCACCACCGCTAGACATTCTGTTATAGTAACAACAACATCTCTCTGCGAGCGACTTCAAATGGCGCATTATACCCTAGCGCGTGCTGAGCCGGTTTCATTTTTTTTCTCGTTTATTGATATCTAAACCACGAGTCCCCAGGAACGCCTGCCATCACACCCGTTATAAGAAAAATGTAAAGTACCGTCATTACTGTATCATGATTAGCCGCGTCCTCATTGCTGGAATGGATTCGAACATACCATAATCTCATCCTCCATGGCAGCATCGCCGTTGGTGGGAGCAGCGGCAGCAGCAGCCGGAGCGGCACCGGAGGCATCAGCGTTATTGGCACCGACAAAGTAATCTGCCATCTCCGAGTCGAGCTCCTCGGCGGTCTTCTTGGCAGGGCGGGCATTACGGCCGCGGCGCTTCTTGTTAGCATTCGCGGCAGCTCCCTTGGCACCGCCGGCTTTTGCGGCAGTGGTGTTCTGCTTCTTGCCAGCGGCGGACTTGGGCTGGGCCTTGGGTTGGCTTTGTAAAAGTTAGTTGATGGTCGTTGTTGCGGAAATTGAATCGGAGAGACAAACGTTGTGCGCTCAGCTAGAGTCCTAATCGGAGGAATAACCTTGTCGGCCTGGGCAGCTCCGACAATGATTTCAATCTGGGTACTCAATGATAAGCTTACATCACTCCCGGTTGCTGTTTGGTAGAAATAATTTACCTTGATGGGACGGCCGTCGACCAACAATCCGTTAAGAGTCGAGAGTGCCTTGGAAGCACCCTCGGGCTTGCTGAAGGTGACGTTGGCGATACCTCGGCTTTGGGAGTTGGGGCCGTAGGACAGTTCAACCTTCTTGATGGGGCCGACAGATTGAACAAAGTATTCCTAGGGAGCAAGCAGTGTCAGTTAAGCGGAAGCGAAGGATTGTATAAACATGCTGTCTCCGACTTCGAGTATTTTGCCGATCCAGTCCCAGAACCATTTCGATGGAATAGAAAATGTGACAAGACCAGCGAGCGTAGCAGCGAGCAGCAAACCAGGATGCAGCACAAAAGAGCGTAGAGCAGCTATCTTCCCCCAGAGGAAAGCAAATAACAAAAAGAATCAAGGGCGCCAAAAAGATCCGCATGAGTTATCTGACGGACGATAGCCTTGACGGATTCACAAGTGAATGAAAGGATATCCGCCATGACGCCCAACCACCGACATTTGTTTGAAACAGCCCCTCAAGAGCAACTGCGCTCAAAATAGATAGGCCCTTGACATGAAATACGGGGTTCCTGGATATACGTGCCCACTGCATTGCTCGCTCGACCGACCGACTGACTAGTGCCAGTGATTTCTGGTTTGCTCAAAGGCAGTGTCTCATTGCCACCACGCTTAAGCGCCTGTGGGAGAGCTGCCACAATCCCCATGGTAGTTATCGCATGCTTCGATAAAATACTGACCAGGTATTTCAAAGCCTTTGTGCGAAACGAGGATGGCCTCGACTTGCCAATGCTGCGCGTGCCGTTGTGTAACGAGCGCCGACAAAGGAAGGAGGCTTGAGCAGTACAAAGGCTTGAGCCATAAAGGCAGTGTCAAAGCCTCTTAGAGGGATGGCCGTCTCGATGAATCAAGTACGGCTAGGAAGAAAACGTCGAACAAAGTCCGGAGACGAAAGAGGTCTCAACGGAAACATACCTTGATCTGCTTCTCCGTCACGTCCTTGGGCTGGGCGATATTAGCGACCGTCACACTGACTGGTCAAGAGAGAGTCGGACGACATACCAAGTTGCTGACGATGACCTTGCTGTCGCTGCTAGGAATAGCAGCCTTGATGGGTGTAGCCTTTGCGGCAGAGCCACGAGAATTCTTGGCAGCGGCCTTCTGAATACCGCCGGCAGGGGCGGTGGGAGCAGGGCGACCGGTGGTTGATCGTCGCAGGGAGCGGCGACGAACAGAGTCGCGGCGCTTGGCGCTGACGATCTCGTCAAGAGGCTTATCAAGCTTGGTAGACATGATGAAGAGTTTGGAAGTTGACGGAAGGTGGTGGTGAGAAAATGCAGGCGGAAGAAAAACTGTCGAGTAGCGGTGTCGACAGCGGCTGGTCAAGATTGACAAAGGTAGCAGTCAATCAGGAATAGACGATCAAGGATGTAGAATCGCGAGAAGCGGCTCCAATCAGGCTTAACCGAAGAAATGCGCGAGCTGGGGTTCGTCGACGGTGGCTCAGATCACAGCGTACGAGGCGAGGAAGCTTCGGCAAGGGCGCGTTTTTTCCCAGTCAAACTAGTTGGCAGAGTTGACGAGAGAGAGGAAGAAAAAACCGGCTGCAGTCCAGCACGGTAAAGAAGTCGAAAGTGAAGAGAGGGCTGGGTGTGCTTGCGGGTTGCGAAGACACAGGATTGGGTTTGGAATGGAGATGCGAGAGGGAAAGGCGAAGTTTGAGAAGAGGGGAGTGCGAGCGATGGGTAAATAAGCACGGGCGCAGGAACGCGTGCCTGGCAAGCCTGTGCTGGGACAGTCAGAGTCAGAGGCTCAGCGCTGCCGGTGGCTGCTAGCGCCTTGAAAGCAGGGGCCTCCCTTCTGCTGAATCCTTCTACCACCTCACCTAATAGGCTGCACGTGGAGGTACTTGGCGCCAACCACAGCGCACTGCGGAAGCGCTTGTACCTTGCGGCACGCCTCACCTCATATTTTCCCGTTCCAACGGCACACAGTCGTCGCATCAGTCAGCCAGCTCGACTTATCGTAATAACATGCAGTCGGACTTGGTGAGACAGGCCGCTAATGCAATCAGCAATTCCAGGTCTGGCATAAGCCCGCGATACGATGGCCATCTGCGCGTGCTGGCGGCGATAATGTGCATAGACCCCGTGGGCAGACAAGCTTTTGCCACCAATCTCTTGGGGAATATGATGGTAATGAGGCGGGCCTTGTACAAATGAGGGTCTGACTATCTCGAGCCTCCCTGGTTCAAGCTCCCGCGATGAGAAGCCGGCGAGAGCCGGGATTTGTTTGGTAGTCTCGTCTCTTTGGAGTAGGAGCAGTACCATTGGCGCTTGGACAATAAAAACTGCTGTTATAGCTGAGCTCCTAATGGATATAAGCGATGAGATAGTCTTCGGATCCTTTCATACACTGGTGTTCGTGGGATGGGATGACAAAAAGGACACTACTAATACTCTACATGTCACACGAGTATATGCTTGTCTTTACGATGATGCATGGCTGATGCGGTTTGAAACTATTTCCTGGATGATTACAGGCTGACCCACGGTGGGAAGACTAACCATGACGCGAATGTATGTCGCCGCTTGGTGTCTGGATTAAAGGGCATACAGGACGGCCAGGTATATGGTTGATGCATGCGCCAACCAAAGTGTGGGATCGTTGAGGAATTTCAAAGATTGATTGAGATGTTTTTGGACGTGGTTATTCCATGCCGATTGCCCTTGTAGCCTCTCCTGCTCTCTGCCTTTTAAAGTGGTATCAAAAGCTGGCATTTCTTCTTCTCAATGTCCCGCTATCAACTCCAAGACACTACCCGATTCTCGCTCTGTCGTCCCGCTAGAATTGTCCTTTCAGATACATTTTGACTTTTTCGTGCAATTCGTTTGTTTGTTCGTTCGTGCGATTGTGTGCGGCGTGATGCTTCGAAAGCACCAATGGCGTATTATTGCACTCGTTCCTTCTCCATGTCGTGTGCTACCCTCATGATGCCTTCTTTACTGCGGCGGCTGACTTGTCTTCTGAGTTTACCTCCAGGAAGTGGTATACCACAATGAGCAGCATGGAGATAGAGCCCAGAAAGATGGCCAGCTTGTAGAGGTCGTCGTCGGAAATCATGTTGAAGGCGCTGGAGCAGGAACTTGATCTGGGTTGAGCTCACTGGAATACCGCAATCTACAGGCTGAAGAAGCGCCAATTGGTCAGTCGTGATTCAGAAATAACGCGCAGCAGGCCAGATTGGTAATTCCACGCTCACCTAGGACGCTGGTATGGTCGTGATGAAAAGCTCTGGATTTGACAGCCCTCGGCGCAACGCTGCTACTGTAGAAGGACACCTGTGTCTGTATAGCTCGGGCTGACGACGTGTTGCATTGGCCAGTTCTCGATCTAGATGCGGCTTAGCCTGTCTGATGAGAGAAGCCAGTGTACTTTGTACTCAGATGCCTTAAAGCGGTGGGAAATATGGGGGCCGTCCACGTGATCACAGTGACTTCATCCGCCCACTGGACTTTGACAACCCACCAAACTTAGACCCAACTTGTGTCCAGCGAAGAATCGCCGCCACAGCTTAAAAAAAAAAAACCAACTACAATTTCTTACTTCTTTGACCCTCCTTTGACAGGATATCTCTGGGGTTAGGAAGAGAGGGGCCTTCCGGGATAATCGAATACTCTTTCCGGATTGTTTTTTTCCCGGCGCATCTACTTTCTACATTCTACCGCTTCCCATTGACTTTTCCACCCCCACTGAAAGCGTCCATCGCCCATCGCCCATCGATTGCCCATCATGCCGCCGAAGAAGGAGAAGCCAGCCGGTGGCAAGAAGCCATCTGCCGCCAAGTTGGTGGAGGATAGAACGTTTGGAATGAAGAACAAGAAGGGAGCGCAGGCCCAGAGACATATCCAGCAGATGACAGCCAACCTGCAGGGCAGTGGCAGTGCCGAAGAGAGGAAGAAGGCGGCCGAAAAGGCCCAGCGTGAGAAGGAGAAGAAGGCGGCAGAAGACGCCAAGCGAGAGACGGATGCTCTTCTCAACAAGCCGGCCCAGATTCAAAAGGTGCCCTTCGGCGTGGACCCCAAAACAGTCGTCTGCATCTTCTACAAAAAGGGCGACTGCGAAAAAGGAAAGAAGTGCAAGTTTGCTCACGACTTGAGCATCGAACGAAAGACGGAAAAGAAGAACCTATACACAGATGTTAGACAAGAGGAGGAGGAGAAAAAGAAGGAGGAGACTTCTGCAGACTGGACCGAAGAGCAGCTGATGAAGGTTGTCCTATCGAAGAAGGGCAACCAAAAGACCACAACGGACAAGGTGTGCAAGTTCTTCATCCAGGCCATTGAGGATGGCAAGTATGGTTGGTTCTGGATATGTCCAAACGGTGGTGACAAGTGCATGTATAAGCACGCTCTGCCACCTGGGTACGTCAATTGCAATCGACAGCCCCACAATCTCTGGCGTTTACTAACCTGGGGGTTTCTAGATTTGTTCTCAAGACAAAGGAGCAGAGAGCAGCGGAGAAGGCATTGCTTGACAAATCACCGCTCAAGACTCTGACTCTTGAAGATTTCTTGGAATCGGAGCGCCACAGGCTTACTGGAACCCTGACACCAGTCACCCCAGAGACCTTTGCCAAATGGAAGAAGGAACGTCTGGACAAGAAGGCCGCCGAAGAACAGGCTCGCAAGGCCAAGGACAACACCGGCCGTGCTCTCTTTGAGAGTGGCAAGTGGAGGGACGACGATTCCGAAGCGGAGAGCGACGATGAAGACGACGATACTTGGAATCTTGAGAAGCTACGTCGTGAGACGGAGGCTCTCCGACAGAAGAAAGAAGAGGAACGACTCATGGCTATGCATGGTGGAGTACTCCCGGTGGCTGTACCGGAAGAAGAAGAAGCTGTTGGAAATGGCGACAGCAGTGACGGCGTTACTGGAGATGCGGACAAACCCGCGGCCACACAGGCTGGTCAAGAAGTAGCGGCGTCTTGAACAGCTACGGAAAAACATTTAAAGTCGATGTGACTTCAAACCCCCCATCTCTACGAAATGCTGCGAGAGGGAATTCCGAGCACCTGCTGGAGCCACAGAGATCAATGGTCTCCAGGAGGGCCGCGGTGACTTGCTATTCGTCAAAGAAAGCTCGTTACCTTGGATACGTGGGTGGCTGCGGCGGCAGTCGTACACGTACCTCATATTACTAGTCTACTTTGCCCCGTATAGAATAGTACCGCATCAGTTTCACACTGGAAATGATATTGATGGGAAGGGCCTTGAAGGATAAAAGGGATAGATGGAGGGGATTGCGGGCCAAGCTTTTCTTCCCCGAGGCCGCAAAGGTCTACTCAAGGAAGCAAGCAAGCAAGCAAGCAAAAAATGCAGCCAGAACAAAGCAGATACGCCAAGAGTGTAGGGAGCACTCGATGAGCTGTTTGCACATTACATTATCAAAAGCATATATAAACATTTAGCCATGTCGGCCTTGAATAGCATTGGAAGTGCATCAGTGTACCTAGGTAGGCATCAATATGACCGCCGAGGGGATGCTTGTGATGTTGTCAATTAGTTTGTCCACGTTGCTCGGCTCGAGTGTGCCCGAGAGAGGAAATAGACGAATGAATAAATGAATGAAGAATAAATAATACGACGAGACAAAATAAAACGTGGTCAGATTCAACGCCGGCCTGAGCGGTCGGAAATGGCAACATGAGATTGATTTGATACCAGTCACATATGACGCAGTGCCGTTGCATTGGGATGCAGATACAGCGGTGGATTGTCACTGGCCATGGCCATGGCCATGCCTTTGGCAACCAGGCAAGGGTTTCTGCTGGTCCAACCAAGGCCCGTCATGATAAGCTGGCTCCCGCCTGATGACGTCCTTGAGCAGCAGCCAAACACATGGCAGTGCAGCCACCCAGAAACGGGCCGCTTGTCGAGGCCAATTGAGCTGGATATTGGGATTGACATCTGTACTTGATGCTTTTGGTATTGGGATTGAATGTTTTAGAGGTCTGTTGGGGGGGTGCTATAAGGTAGGCTGGTTGGGTGAGACAGAGAGACGGCAAAAGGTGGCATGTGACGAACAAAGGCCAACCAGCCAGTTACTCGTACAGTATCAATATAACAGTGACAGTGACAGTGACAGTAACAGTAACAGTAACAGTAACAGTAACAAGCCCTGGAGAAAGACTGAATTGATAGCGATGGACATCAATAGCAGGCCAGGTAGCCCGAGGGGCTGCATTGCGGGGTCGGATGGCGGCTCAGTGCAGCGCTGTGACCTCATGCCCTAGCAAAGCACCGCCAGAGCTTCCCCACAGCGGCTCCCCGTCGGCATCTGAGCATTTGAACTCCAAACCATGGGCTGTCGAGGGCCTCTGGCTAGTTCTCCCCCCCCTCACCAGGTCGCCTGTGCGTGGGAATCGTTGCAGCGTCGAGGGCTGCTCGGGTATCGCCATTCACCAGTGACTGTTGGCCATTGCCATTGGGCGCAACAAGCCGCCATTCACGCCGCGGCAACGCTCAACGCTCAACGCTCAACGACGACGACGACAGCAGCGGAACCGGCTCTTGCATCTGCAGTCCTGCATCCGAATCATTCATCGCCAGAGACGGCCTTTGGGGCTTGACCCAATTCCATTCCATTCCAATCTCCATCCGACCACTTCGTTTCGCCTCTTGGTTCCGAATTCACTTCAAGTCCAGTTCAGCCCGGCTCAAGCTCCCCTTCTCTCTCTCTCTCTCTCTCTCTCTCTCTCTCTCGTATACGCTCCTGAAACTAAACTCGGGTTTCGTCTTCCTTTTGCCAACGACCGCCCCGACTCACTCCTTTTCCCAATTCTCGACCACCCGCTACCAAGTTCGTCCGCGTGCGACGACAACCGTCCCGGACCTTTGCGTTCGAGGCTCTTGATGGACAAGAGGCTGCTGGCTGCTGGCCGTGCTGCGATCCGCGCTCCAGACTCCGGCCTCATACGAGACCGCTGTCTGAACGCGTTGTGACCGGACGCCAATTGCCAGAAGCATGAGCGCGGAGGTCAAGCGTGGTTACCAAGATGTCACAGGTCGCTCCGCAGCAGCCGTCATGCCTCATCCTGGGGGACGAGATCGAGAGCGGGAATGGCCCAACGCGCTCATAAAACGCTACCGCATCGAGGTCGCTGCCAGCACATCCAGCGTCTTCTCTACCCTCGCCGCCTTCCCTCTCGACAGCGTCAAGACACGCATGCAGACGTATCAGTATCGAGGCTTCCTGGATTGCGTCCAGCACACATACCGCACCGAGGCTCTGGCGGGGTTCTTTCGAGGTGAGTTTTTAACCCCGTCGTCTGGATCGATGTAACAATTATATCAAGGCAATGCCCGTCTAACCTCGCATTGCAGGCGTCACCGCCCCCATGGCGAGCATCACGCTCGTACGCACCGTCTCCTTCTCGATATACCGCAGAGCAAAACACGTCTATTCCGGCTGGATCAAACAAAAGTCTGGCTTCGACATCCACCGCCACGTCAGCACTCCTGGAACATATCCCAATCTTTATTCGGTGGCCTGCTTCGGTGCCGCTGGCGCTACAGCAGGGTCTGCAATCACGTTTTTGGCCTGTCCGTTTGAACTCACAAAACTCAGCGCTCAGGTTTCTGTGCTGCTGGCGGAGCGTTCCGGGGACTGCAAACGAAGTCGCGAGGTAGCCAAGAGCTACCAGAATAAGGGGACGTTGAAGACTATGGCCAATATCATCAAGCACCGGGGAGTATTGGGACTCTATACCGGCTTCCAGCTACATCTTTGTAAGTGCTCTCTGGGGCTGCAATGGCTGATTTCTTGGGTTCGTTTTACCTTTTGCTTCCATGTTTGCCAACTCACGCGATTCTGGGGGGCAGTGCGTGATACTTTGGGTACGGCCATCTACTTTATGGTGTACGAGAGCGGAAAGCAGCTCGGAACAACATTCGCTGGGGATAGTCCAAATAGCAACAAGTTGGCTGTCGTTACCGCCGGAGGCCTTTGCGGGTTGGTCTCATGGGCCATGATTTGTGAGTATCTTGTCATCATCACATCACTCCAAAACGTTGCAACTCTCAGCTAAACAAGGGCCACACAATACAGATCCCATCGACTCGGCAAAGAGCATCTACCAGAGGAACGCCCTTCTTTACTCACGCGGGGAAAAGGTCGAACCGGCCCCGAAAATCGAATTCTTCAAGCGTCACATGTACCGCGGCCTGGGCGTCTCCATGATCCGGTCCTGCGCCGTCAACGCCATTTTCTTCTCATCCTTTGAAATCATCAAGAAGCGCATCAAGAGTCTCGACGACGAGAAGCCTTGATGAAATGTTTACGATTGTTGATGCTATTTTTTCTTTCTTTCAACGTGTACAAGCCAAAGTATTGGTCAAAGAGGGCGTATGACTTTTCTCCCCGGTCTCTTTTAACCCCCCCTTTTTTTACTTCTTCTGTTTTTTTTTTATCTCATGGCCTTTGGAAGATGGGCCTCATAGTTAACTTTGTGGCGTTTGCGGTTCTCTTGTCATTTTTCTTCTTCTTTCCTCCCGTTTTCATTTCTGTCGTTATTTATTCTGAGCTCCCCATCCCCGTTTTCCCCACCAAACAAGCCGTTGCCAACGATCCAAGCTTATCCGAAGTGATTGGCACATTGCATTACGAGCTCTTTTTATTATGACAGAGTAGTTATCCGTTAGCAGCCAAGAGAGATGAAAGGTCTCAGAGGGAAGAGCTGTTTTGGCACAGGGTCTGTCATGTAGTCTTGATGAATATGGACGAGAGAAGAAACTATATAAATACCATGAAATGCACATCCGTTGAAGCTTTTACTTTGTGATGCCTCCAGAGTGTCTGTTATATATCTCTTGGCCTCTGGCGCGTGGCTATATCTTGCAATTGACTGCAAAATATGATACATTGACTATATATACTGTAGTTCCTTGCCAAGGTGTTGTAGAATAGGAGTTGAGGGTACAATCAGGCCGTCGCATGGACCAAAATTGTTTAGATATAACACTCGACTGTGCAGATAAAAAGTCTCTAACTAGGATTACCCGCCATTGAAACCTTTCGTGGCATACATCCCCCCTTCCTAAGCGATAGTATAACCTTTTCCTTCCCCCCGATTTTCCTTTCCGTGTCCTACCGAATCACCAGAGCCAATACCGTCTAAATAGCGGCGAGGAAATCTGTGACCGTGTAGAATGTAGATGTGATCGCCCTGTTGAGCTACCAGCAACTTGCTTCACCCTAATATGCTGCGACTCAATTGCTATTCCGAGCATTGATGATCTCACGAACCTTCTGCCAGTCATTGTTTACTACAGTTATCCTCTTCTCTCTCTTATCGAGGTCAGCGAATTCTGCCGGCGTCAACCTTGCCTCAACGCTGAAGCCGTCCTCGCCGTGAAGCGCTCTTATCACAGTATCAGCAAACTTAGCTGGGTGTGCCGTCGAGAAAGAGATGTGTGGAGTGTTCGCATGTGTACGGTTCATTGATCTTTGTGTTGCTGCAGCGCCCACCGCAGAGTGAGGATCAAGCACGTATCCGGACTTCCGATAAACAGCCTTGATGGTTTCGATGGTTTGTTGATCCGTGACTCGCTCGCTCTCAAAGTCTCGTCTAGCGCTCCTGATAACGTCGCGATATACAGGGCCAAAGAACCCTTTTTTATCGAGATCCTGGAACCACTGATAAACTTCCTGACTGGCTTGCCTCTGGTTCCAGAGAAGGTCCATGCCTGCGCTTGATGCGAACTCGCAGGCGAGGAACCATAGCAGACGCTCAAAGTTATGGGAAGTGAGGATATCCATTGCAGGGCTGAGAGTCTTTTTGACGCCATGCCCGCCACGGCCGACATGCTGCTTCTCATACCGGCCCGTCTTCCAGAAGCGATCAAGGATGTCATTTTCGTTGGTAGCGATGACAAGTTTGTCGACGGGGAGGCCCATGTGCAAGGCAAAGTACCCGGCGAGGATGCTGCCGAATTTGCCAGTCGGGATAACAAACCGGACCTTGTCGCCAGTCTTGAATGACGCAGACTTCTTGACGAGAGAGAAATATGAGTAAAAGTAGAGCACGATCTGAGCCAGGATCTGAGCCCAGTTTCTCGAGCTGACAAGATCAAAGTCTTCGTTGGCTTGCTTATCAGCATGTAGGCGGCGCAGGATGTTCTGGATGTCTTGAGTTTAGGAAAGAAAATCAAATCAAAGGATAAAACGCATGAAAGCGTAGATGGGGAGAACAGCAGGGTAGCAACCTACCTGACAATCGTCAAAGGTGCCGGCAACGGCCAAGCTGCATACGTTGTCGTCCGGCACTGTAGTGATCTGGGCTTCTTGAACAGGTGAGATTTGTGCCTGGGGAAACATGACAAATACGGATATGTCCCTTTTCCCCCTCAAGCCGTGGACGGCAGCAGAGCCTGCATCGCCTCTGGTGGCACCGACAAAGGTAAGGCGATGTCGGTCTGCTAGGAAGAATTCATCATAAAGGATAAGCGAGTCTCTATGGCTATAGAGAGTCCCATGCCCGCCTTTGTCTCACCACGTAATACTGCTGTACGTATACGTGACCCTCTAGGGGATGACATCAACGGGTGGCACGTGGGGCGATATGGATGGCGTACCTGCGATGCTTGTTTTGTCTTTGTTTTTCTTCACGAGAAAATACTCGAGCAGGTTGCCCAAGAACTGCGAGGCGATGTCCTTGGAAGCAAATGTAGGGCCGTGGAACAGCTCGAGGAGGAAGTGATTCTCCTTGAGTTGGACTAACGGTGTAACCTCTGGGGATCGAAAGGGCGAGTAGCTGCGCGCAATGATGTCTCTGAGGTCGGCGGGAGGGATTTCGGAGGGGGAAATGTAAAGGGACATGATCTCGAAAGCGAGCTCTGGAAAGCCAAGGTCTCCCCATGACTCCCACGCAGTAGCACGCGGAATCTCTTCAGGAATGTATAAGCCGCCATCAGGGGCAACACTGTTCAGGACGACTTCCTCAAATGAGAACTGGCACAGAGACGGAATCGTTAGCTGCTAGGATGCTGCCGGAGTTCTCAGCTTTTTGCAGAGGGCAGAGACGTATAGACGGTGGATGGCAGCGAATAAAAAAAATCCGCGCTGAAGGATAGCTTGGGGAAGAAGAGACTTAGGGAAGTGTCTTCATACACCACTATCCTGTCCGCGAGTGCTCAGGTAACGGTACGACGCATTCTCATCCGCCGTGTCGTCTGGCGCCATGGCTACCTGCGTAGCTCCCGAAGCACCGCGATTTGAAGCCCCAAGACGTCAGGGGTAAAGAGATGAAACAGCGCGGTCGAGAGAGGCGTTGGTCGAGGAGCGATACGGGCAGGGGGGAACAAGCAAAATCAAAAGAAGAGGTTTTTTTTTTTACTAAGCTTGAGGTGAGAAAAGAGGGCGCGACTATCTGGTAGAAGCTGCTGAGGAGTAGAGACAAAGAGGGCTGTAAGTCAAAGCAGGGCCACTAACAACCTACTAGTAGGGAGATATCGATCAACTTGGCGTATGACCAGGAGTACCAGTACGGCGCCACAGCCCCCGGACAGGTCGCGGCTACATGGCAGGTACTCATACACGGCACAGGAGACGCAGGCCAGGGGTTCGTACCCAATACCAGCCAGGGTTGCCGCCTGCCATCGTCAGAGACACCATTTCATCTGTCCCAAAGGTCCCAGTACGCACACACAGGACAGTCGGCTTGGGCGTGGGGCAAAAAGTCTTTCGGCACCGTCTCTCCTCTGACCAGTGGCAGCCCCTCCCGCATCCCCTTTGTGCTTAGTGCGGGGTGGCTCTCTTTTCGTTTCCTTTGTGTCGGTGACAGTCCTGCGGCTGCATGTGCCTTGTGCCTCTCTGCCTCGGACTGGTATGTAGTCTAACCATGTAACCTTTCGGGAGCCCAGCTTGAGACTGGTATCTCGGCGGGGAGTTGAGAAAAGCCTAACGCGCGCATGCTGTGAGCGAGTATGCATCCATATCTGGATTTTTTACGGCGACAAGGTGCCAGAGGGTTGCGCGCGCTTCCAACAAGCCCCTGGTCGACTTGCCCATCCCATGGCAAGGTGCCCAGCCCTAAAAAAGAATCCAGTAGATGGTCAACGGCAACCACGCCGTGGACGGATCCTGGTTCGCGGTCAAAATCAATGCGTCTGGGGCTCTTTCGTCCTCACTGCTACCGTCTGATGCTGGTGGTTAGGAACCGGGCCCTGGAGCTGTGAAGAGTTCGGCTGAACGGCGCGTTTTCGATATTTCCTTCGAGTCCCCAGACGGTAGCTGGTGGGCCCAAAGAAAGAAGAAACGTAAAAGGGTCGGTTCGGGGATCTGTCGCATGAGCACTTCTCATGCCTCTCTCTTCTCTCCTATTCCATGGAAGCAAGCCTGCCACCGTACTGACACTGGTCTGACATGGATTGCTTTAGGCCGTTAGGCGAGTTTGTGGCTCGGACAGTCCGTACCATTGGCCGTGTCTTTTTGAGGTTTTAGAAACTAGCCAAAGACCCGCAACAATAGTCCAGATAGCACCAAGGGCTTGAAGGAATGTCCACATGTCTAGTTCATCGGAAGAGTTGAGACTGCTGCTAAGGCTTATTGTTTGCAGCTCGTTCAAGTCAAAGAGCCATGTTTCTCGGGGCAAACTATGGATAGTTTGAACTAGTGCTGCAGTGTAATCGACTTCCCATGGTCTGGGGCTAGCCAAAGTCTCCAAGTGTTCTATCGTGGGTTCATCGCTCGGAGTTGATGCGACTGATTCAACAATTAGAGTAGTCGCACGATTCCAGACCAGGGTATCAAACGTACAGATTTAGGTTGCGCGAACAGACGGTATGCAGGCTGGCGCAGGCTGATGCGTGCCTCGAGCTCATTTGATGAGCTTTTGTTGTACGTAAAATGGGTGACAGGAGACCCTTTCCACGACCGACATCCGTATGACTTTCGCCAGTCACAGTTGCTTCTACAGTATCACATCATATGAATTTCCCCACTGCCCGACTGACCACTTGTTTTTTTCGCATCGGCCCCAACGGGAGAGCCGTTTGGACATTGACATGACCTTGTCGGATTTGTTACCCTGAACTTTTTGTTCATTTCACATTGCCGCGACCGCGGACGCAACCCATGTCCGAGAATGACGTGAAAAAGTGGCGCCTGCTCACCAGTCTGTTAGCCATGCAGGCTTTCTGCATATCCGAGATGGGCCTGGGTATGGAGAAGGACTGGCCTCTTGGATTCAGCGCCAGTTAGGCACAGTGACGTTGGTCATGCCCAAATGCCTACTAGGCACCTAAGCTATCTCCAATAGAGGCTTATCCGCCTTTGCGGCCATTGGCTCCTCGGCTCCCTTGAGCAGCGTTTTGCGAGAAGGTGTCGCTTTCAGCCACTGCACACCACAGCCGTAACCTTGTCCCCCATGCGCAAGCATCTCGTCGTCCCCATCTCTACCCAACATGTATGTACATGGCGTGGAAATCCCGAATACTCTACTTCTGGTGATGATTCGTTCGTCATAGTCTTGGCGGGTCACACCAACCACCGCACTTTTTCTTCTTCTCGGGAGAGAAGGAGGCGGCTCTCGATCCAGGGAGTAGCCGCTGAGCTGTAGTATCAGTTATTTCGATTTGGTTAAATATAGATGTGACATATCCACTCGTAGTATATTCAGATACGATGCGCCTTTCTTGTTCCTGTCGTCTGCTTTCCGTCATGGTTTGCGTACAGACTTTAGCAGCGGGGCAATCTTAAATCGCTTGCTCAGCCCAACCCTGTACAGGGGTTTGGCCATCCCTTGTGCCGAAGATCCCTTCTTGTCACCCCCCGATTTATCTTCTCTCCCTCGTGCAGCAGGTTGCCTTGGCCCTTTGGATTCGTCTTCGTCCTGTGGCCTGTTGGGAATGCTCTGGCTGGTGGCATGATCCTTCAGGTTCCTCTGGCTGCCTGGGGCTGCCTGGTGCCGGACACGCTCCGTGTTTTCTGCCGCGGACGAGGCGTCTTCGGCAGCTCCTGGCTCACTTGGCATCTCCACTGAGCTTTCCTTTGCGGCTATTTGGACCTCGTCTCCATCATTCCTAGCTGAAGCCTCTTCTTGGCCCAAGATGGCTCTCGTATTTTTGCTAGGGACAACGGCAGAGACGGGAGTGGCGGCGGGAGGCGGGGCACCGTCTACAGCTGTATCACTCGACTGTTTCTTAGGTCTCCCTCGTTTCTTCTTCTGCATCGCTGCCTCTGGTGTTCCATCAGCCGCCGCCGATACAGGACCTGCAGCCTGTTTCATTGGCAGGGGCTCCTCAGTTTCTGGAGGCTTCTTTGGACGCCCCCTCTTCTTCTTAGATTTGACTATTGGCGTAGGATGTGCCACGAACTCGGCATCACTCTCCTCCGGCTGCAACTCTCGTGGTGGGGGCTGATGAGCTGAAGAATCTCTTTCGTCACAGCATTCCTGATCGGGCTTGGACTCAGGATTTAGGCCAGGAGAATACTCCAGCTCGGACTGCAAAATTTGATTAGCCCTCAATGCGTGATGCCCTGGTTGCCAGCCCACTCACAGTAACTTTGTCCAAACCGGGTGTCAGGGTAGAGATGATGTCGGGGGATGAATCCCTTCGTGTGGTAAAGCTTCGGTACTCTACTTTCTTCGTAGCCGCCTCCCCGGCTTGCTTCCTAGGAGTTAGAGTGCTAAAATTATGACTTGAGAGCATTTGACTTCGCGGCGTGTTGACATTGGTGACCGTTCCACTGGAGCCAACCGCATACTGTGTCTGTTGCTTCAAGAGCAAATTGTTGTATTTTGGAACGTCGTTTGATGTCGAGATCATCTCGATATGAGATAACGGCTGGCGTTCTGTTGGGGACGGGTGTGTTGGATAGAATGTCGAATTGGCGTCAACAGGCAGCGTAGGAAGCGGGATACTAGATGCTGCCGCCGTCCCCAGTTCCTCATTGATGATATCCTTGTTACTGGAAGGAAACATAATCAAATTAACGTCGTCTGTTGCCGAAGGTGTTTCCCTATTAGACTCGTCTAGCCGTCTCCGTTTGTTGCTTCGGCTTTCAGCAAGTTCATGGTTATCCCAATGGCCATCTGAAAGTGCACCCTTAGTAGTAGGTGATACATCTTTCCTATACGATTGATCCGATCCCTTCGATTGCCTTTGCAGAGGTTCGGGGGCTTCTGGACTGCTAGGAACTTCCCAAAGGTCCACCTTGCCAGCCTCACTTTGCTTCTGCATTGAGGAGAGGTTCTGAACCAAATCCAACGAAGGTCTTCCTATCTGGGTGTTTTGAAGCCTATCCGTATGAGGGTCTGTGGCTGATGTGGTGGATGAATGATAAAAGCCTTTGGTGGTTCGCTGAAAGGGAACATCTGGGATGGTCATGGCCGAGCTCTGATGCGGTGCATCGTCGAAATCCCGCTGTAGCTGCTGGGTTCTCTCGCAAGCGGCTCCATACTGCTCGTTAAAGACTTGCTGGAAGAAGAGCGAATCAGTTGACGCAGTGGCAAGGCTTCCATGCTCAAATGATCGTGTTTGTGCCTGGTGAACTGTTATAGCTGGAGCGGCGGCAACGTGCTCGTTTGAGTCACTTTCGTCATCAGAGTCAGCAATAACCACTGGGCTCATGCTGATAGCCAACGGGTTAAAAAAAATGAATGGAAAAAAAGGAAAACAATCCGCCACCACCTGATTGCAAATCTCCGAGCGCTTTACTTGAATTCTACAGGTGAGGCTGTGGTGGTCGTTGGGCGTAACGCGGTCTGACGTCCACTCTAACGCGCGGCCACGTGACCTCTTTATCGCAGAGCTCGTATTCCAACATCCCTTCAAGGGCACAGTCCAGTACTCCGTACCTAGATGGCATGCTATGGGTACGGAATGGAAATGGAGACGCTACTAATCAAATGGGTTGTTTATTAAGGCTAATCGCTTTGCAAGATTGTAGTGCGCCAATTCACGCTATAATTGTAGATTCGGGAGCAAGGGACGCTGCGGCTGGCCCTTCAAATGTGCTGCAGAGCCTTTGTAGAGGCTTTGCCAAATAAAGGCTTCGCTCAAGAGCAACTCGATATCCTTTTCCGTCCACGCCTTCGTAGGAAGGCTCTGTAGAAACATCATGATTTCCTGGAAATCCATCTTCACTAGTTTATCAGACCACTTTACAAGAAGCGCAGCGCAAACGTAGAGGTGGAATTCTGAGAAGCCCTGTTCTTCGGCCTGGGTACCTTGTCGTTAGCCGGGCCATCGGGTAGATTAGTAGGTAACTGTTGAGAGATGGACTTACGAGGTATGTATCCCACATACGAATCGTGTTCTTGACGCTGATCTCGCGCATAAGGAGACAATTCATCCACCGAAAGCTAAACTGTATGAACTCAACGCCCTCATGCTCAAGGTGCTTTGACAAGTTTGAATCGATTCTAGCAGTCAGGTCGCGCAAAGCCGTAACCTGTCTCTGGATGCCTGGCTGTGCGACAATATAGTGATCTTGGATGCCATCAAGAAGTTTGGTGAGGCACCAGAACGAGTCGGCTTCCACAGCATCCAAAACTGATTTGGGCAGTTGACCGGGATCCATGCCCGTCTCAATATCGGGGTCTGCAATGTAAAGCCCCAAGAAAACTTCCCAGAATGGTGTTACTAGGTCGTTGATACCCTGCACGTATCCGCTGGCAGGATGCCTGACAGCCCAGACATAGAGGATGCGTTCCAGCGACCTCTGTGTTGCCTCATAACTATAAAGCTCAATGTGAGGGTTCGTCCTAGGAATGTCGATGCTGATCTGGTGCCAGACAGCTTCGTCCAAGCCTCTCGCTTTTCCGGCAGAGGAACTGTTGTTAGTTGTCCCTCCTCTTTCAAACGCTTGCTTGACCCCGTCTAGATACTCCTTTCTCTTTCTCTCCAAGGTCGCAACACGCCGTTCGCTGTTCGTAGGGAGATAACTAAGAAGGAGTTGCCAGGTCATGGCGCGGACTTCGTGTGGTACCCCTGACCATGCTAGTGTGCGAAGGTCAGGGAGCGATATCGACGATGCTTGTAGTAGTCGTTTGAACTTATTTATACGCGTTATACGGGAGTTGATTGCATCGGCTTCTTTCTGCGGTGCATTGCTGGGAATAGAAGGATAGTTGATCAAATGAAGCGCATTTGCCGGATCTTGTCAACGAGTCAATAAGTCTTGTAAGCCAGCTGGTAAGAGTTTCGGCCTGACCTTTTAATATGTCTTTATACTGAGGTCGGAGGATCTTGCCCTCACTTTTCTTGGGCATGGGGTAGGTTGATGCTGGACGCTCGGCTGCGATATCTGCGCTGTTCGAGTACCGTCTGCCTTGAATTCTACCAAAGGAACCGTCATCCGCGGGAGACAGAGTCCCCTGATTCAGAGAAGACTTGTTCTGGGTAGCTATTCGCTTCGACCTCCTCTTCATGTTTGAAAGACTAGGGAGCCCAAAGTCGTCTCCGTCGTCGTCTTCATATCCTAGCATTTCGTCTTCGTCCGCCTTCCAATCATCGTTGGTCTTCGACAGGAAGTTGATATAGCTCTTGAACGGCGGCGAAGTGGAGGCCATTGAGCCACGTTGGTGTGGTGGAGTGGTGTCGGCGATGCGATTTCTCGAGGACGACGTCGAAGGGGGGGTTCTAGGACGAGGCGAAGAAGAGTTGGAGAGATTTCTTTGTCTCAAGTTAGCGATACACAACAGACATGACGGGCCGGTTTGCGGTAGAGGCGCACAATGAATCGAACTTGAGAACATCGGCATGGGAATACGCGGCCCCAACGACCAGATTAGAGCCATCTCGGCCACCTGGGTTAGTAACGTTTCTCCTAGAAGAGCCATCTCGTAGCGGCGGCCTCCAGAACGGCGACACTGATCTGTACCAAGGAGTGGCATTAGCGAAAAGGGCGAAGGGCTGGGGGGACGACTGCGGCGATGGAAGCATACTCAGACCGATCTAACACGTAGAGCAATTGGGCTTCGGTCAGTAACAAGTTCCATTACTCTGCTTTCGGGGGGCATTGCCCAACGCGACGGGAGGATTTCGATCAACGTACCGACCTGTACCATCTCCTGCGGCTGGAGACCGGCAGTTAGCATCACCACTCGCCGCCAGTTGCGACACAAGGCCGAGGCGACGTCGACTTACTGCATTGACCGGCTTCTTGCCGCTCCCAGAAGACGACCACATGTTCACGAATGGTCGTCGAAAGCGCAAAGGTGAGGCGTCATTATGCGGGGTGTTGGGTTAACAGATAACAATGCCAGTGACTGTGCGAAACGAGCTGGAACAACCCGGTGATGATCCTCGTTCGAGTCTTTGTCTCAGCCAAGCTCCATTTAGGCAGTGTGGCCTGGTCGGATTCGTACTCGTAGCCCGTCAATGCTAAGTTCCCAGTTGGTACAAGAGGCATGGGACGCGCTGAGGTGCCGGTGCTGAGGCGGGGTAAATGCCCTGTAGGGTCGCTGAAGGGGTCCTCATAGCGGCAATACGCGCTAAAGGCTGTGCGTTTCGCCTGCGGGTGGCGAGGCTGCCGCTGCTGGGTACCTGCGGAGACTTTTGGGCTTGTACTCTACATCGGATATACCTTTGCACTAACAGACTTGGGCTATGGTACACGCATCTTGAAGTTATTCTCGTTAGTATCCTTTTGGGCTTTTTGTGACTTTCAATGGTATACGGCCAGCCTTGCTTCACGCAAGGGGCAGAAAACAGGGTGCAGCAAAGTAGAAAAGGGCTATTCGAAGCCTCAATTCTTTTTGAGTTTACCTTCTATCGAACCGCAATTTTTTAAGCCATTGCCGCATTTCTGGCGAGAAATAGAGCCTTCGCTGCAGACCGTCAACGGACTCTCCGTACCTAACTTAGTCAGCAGCTGCGTAAGGTAGCAAGGCACAAGGCCTTCAGTCAAGCTTTCCTAAGGAGCAACCTCGTCCTCGACCTTACATCCAATCTTCAATTGCTGCGCCATTACCCCAACAATCTCCTTGCCTTCATCGCCCAGTTGGGCATCAAATCACCTGTTATTTACCATTTAGGGAAGATATTTTCTTAGCCAGGATACTTCTACGGCGGCCGATTTCTACGCTTTGGCACTGCTAGAGACCCAGAATCGCGGTGTCGGGTCTTCTCGCCTCACGTCAACCTTATTTCCATCTCCTACCACACCATTTCCATCATGACCGAAGCGGAAAACTTCGAGGACGATCTTTTCGCCGACCTGTAAGGCTGTTCGGTTTTTTCCCGGAACTCATTGCTCGTCACCATACTAACCTGATGATTCTTAGCTACGAAGATAATGATGCAAAGCCTACCGCGCCGGTCGCGAGGAGTGCGGTCCAAAATACCGACACCAAAGCTCATGACCAGCTCGAGCCGGCTGCTCCCCCTGCTCCTGTTGGTGATGAAGACAATACCGGCTACGATGCGATGAACCAAGATGCAGACGACGATGAAGACGATGTTGACTTCAACCTGGGAGGAGGAAACGCTTCAAGCAGCGCACATGTGATGCCGCAAGATGATATGCCAACAACCCCTCCATATGGGACCGTTCATAAAGCCAGTGCCAAGGAAGATGGGTGAGTTCCCCCTGTTCTGTGAAGCTCTATAACACTTGGTGCATGATATTTTCTTTCCCACATTTCCTGCGACAAGTGTCGTCAGCAATGTTGCAATGTGATGATAAGAGGCTACCAGCCAGCGCGTAATCCTGCATCCTGCAACCACATGGCGGATATACATTTGCTTGGGGCAAAGTGGCTGGCTTGATTAGATGAGAGACCAATCAGGTTCAGCGGTGGGAAGGCCCTGGTCTACCGGAGAGCAAAGTGTCAACAAGCATGAGAGTTCATTTGGGGTATCCGGCAACGCCTGGAAGAATACATTGAAACGCCCTCCCAAGTGAGAAAACATTACATTCCTGGGGAAATGGAGAACAAGGAAGCGATGGCCTTTCGCCCATCAAGAAGCTGGGGGGTTTCAAGCTTTGATAAAGTTGAGAGCAAGATGACCTACCGACGACTTTTTTTTTTCCCAATTCCAAGATGGGAACTCTTGTCTTTATAGCTCTCGGTCACAGAGGTCTTAAAATAGCCCACGAGAGCATGTACACTCTTCTCGGGAGGCTGTAGCAAGATTGACAGCGGGTAGCGCTTAGGGTCAACTCGTACCTAGCAACAGACAGTCAGAGACAGAGTCAAACGATAGCACACAGACGAAAAAGACAGAAGAAAAGAAAGGAAACAAATTCGACACTTGTCTGGCACCTTGCGTCCCTCTGCAATCGCTGTCATGCCATTGGACATCTCATCAAGCATTGCATCGCAGTGGGGCCCATTAACCGCCATCGTTGACAACTCTTGACATAATCTCAACTTCACCATTTCGCCAAGTAAGAGACAATGCTGGGTCCGTATCGCGTCAGATATTCTGGGGAGCTGGTGGCCCATCAACGTGGCTCTTGAGGCTATGCGCATATCAATCTTTTATGATATGTCCTTTTATACGACAAGCAACAGGGGCAAGCTCACAGCCTGGCGGATATCTACGTACGCTCTCAGCTGGCTGCCATCTCCAAGCCATTCGACATGATAACAACAACAATGTATTCGACGGATTTGACCATGGCTTCCCATTCATACGCTAGAGAAGGCCGGCAACTGCTTCATCGCTCCTCTCACCGTACCGCTGAAATTTCTCATGCTCAATCCCATACACTGTTACTGCTACCGCGAACTGCCGTTTCTTCTTCTTCTTCAATTACGTGTTATCTACATGAGGGCAATAATATTATGTCTATGCTGGCTGCTAACCATTTGCTGATCTAGAAAAATGTTTATTGGTGGATTAAACTGGGAGACAACAGACCGTACGTCCCGAATTATGCCATAGGCGAGCTTGGAGATTGCTAACAGCCCATAGAATCGCTACGAGATTACTTTTCCCAATTCGGCGAAGTTGTTGAATGTACCGTCATGAGGGACAGTAGCTCCGGTCGATCACGAGGATTTGGTTTCTTAACCTTCAAGGACCCCAAAACTGTCAACATTGTCATGGTCAAGGAGCATTTCCTAGATGGAAAGATTGTGAGTTTACTTTCCTGCCGCAACCCCTCATGGTTGAAACTGCCTTTTGCTGACTTGGACGTCCAGATCGACCCAAAGCGGGCTATTCCTCGCGATGAGCAAGAGAAGACGAGCAAGATTTTCGTTGGTGGAGTCAGCCAGGATACCACAGACCAGGAATTCAGGGAGTACTTTGCCCAGTTTGGCCGAGTGGTTGATGCCACCTTGATGATGGACAAGGACACTGGCAGACCCCGAGGGTTTGGGTTTGTCACCTTCGAAAGTGAAGCTGGCGTGGATGCTTGCATCAACGTGCCTCTCGAGATACATGGGAAGCCCATCGAAGTCAAGAAGGCTCAGCCGAGGGGCAACCTACGAGAAGAAGAAGAGGCGGCCAAGCGTGGAAAGTTTCGAAAGGGCGAAGAACAGTCTGTGCAAGGTGGAATGGGCCAGCAGATGGGAGGCAACAACTCGGCCATGACGCCACAGCTGATGGCTCAATATTTCCAGCGTATGCAGCAATACTTTGCCATGATGCAGTCGCAGATGGCCATGTCGCGAGGCATGCCCATGAACCCGGCCATGTGGCAGCAGATGCAACAGATGCAGCAGATGCAGCAGATGATGGGTCGTGGCGGTGGCCCTGGACAGAACATGATGGGCCAGATGAATCCTCAAATGATGCAACAGATGCAGCAGATGCAGCAGCAGATGATGCAGCAACAGCAACAGGGAGGCGGCCAGGGCGGAGACGGCTACAATGGCTACGACCAGTACCAACAGCAAGGCCCCCAGGGTCCTCATGGCGGCCGGCGAGGCGGTCGTGGAGGCTATGGAGGCGGCGGATATGGCATGGGCGGCGGCGGAGGGGCTCCCACTTCATGGGAAGGCATGTACGACGACGTGCCACAGCCTAATGCCAGTCAGGGGTCATCTCGGCGTGGCGGAAGTGTTGGCCACGGAGGCACGTCGGATGCCCAGCACTCACCACCAGCGAACGCCCCAACAGGGCCCAAGAATGCTGGAAAGCCGGGTGCAAATTACCGCGGCGGAGGACGTGGCGGAAACAGAGGCTTCCATCCCTATGCCCGATGAAACTAGCAGCCAACGACACTTGATGGCTACGAGGGGAGCTCAAATCGACCATTGTTCAGCGGAACGGACCTTTTCGTCACCACTCCTTTTACTGGATGACGGAACTTGTATTACTACTCAACACCCAGATGAGAGGTGCTGGAAAGATCTACGAGGTTGAGGAATTTACCCCTGATGGAGGAAGAAAGAGAGTGAGAGAGAGAGGCGGCAACTTTTACGTGGGGAAAGGAGGGGGGGGGGGGGGGGGGGGGGGGGTTTTAAAATTAAAAAATTCATTAAA
>NW_026946409.1:40329-107430 GCF_033847375.1 Trichoderma aggressivum f. europaeum
CCCCCCCCCCCCCCCCCCCCCCCCCCCCCCCCCCCCCCCCCCCCCCCCCCGCCCATCTCTCGTTACTAATTGCTTGCAAAGTTGAACGCTTTTGTTTAGCCGTTCAGGGGATGGAAAGGGGGGGGATGGGTTACGCATTTTTTTTTCCTTTTTGTTTTTTTCTTTGTGCTATTTGAAAACAGGATTCATTGTGGATCGGGAACAAGAGAAAAAAAATTAGGCCAAACATTTTCATTTACTGTCAGTTAAATATAATATATGGATTTAAAATGATATTGGAATTTTAAATGACACTAGAATCTGTGTGTTGATTACTTCCATATAAATCAGCAAATCTAAGCGCCTACAGGGCATAATTCCACAGTGAAAGCGTCCAATTTAAGGAAGAAAAAAAGAAACACTCAAAGTTATCGAAATCAATATCCCATTTCCACCCATTGCTTCCTGAACCTGTATGCTTCCTATCCAGTTACTATATCGCCACGCCTGCTTCCCGAGGTATCTCATACCAATGAGCCAACACGACCAAAACAATCGTCGCCCTATAAAAATGCTTTCATGCGCCAAAATGAACCCTTCATGCAATTCCTGCTCCTTATGCTAAACCATTATAAACCAAAAGTCATGGGGAGCTGCCATATTCATGTATATCATAAGAGTGAAAAGAAAGAAAGAGAGAACATTTTTTTGAAAGCCAACAAAAAAGAACACAGAAAAACACAAAACAGAAATAGCACCACTTCCCTTAAAATCGTCTATAGTTATCACCCTCCTCTAGTTTCTTCAAAACACCAACAGCATCGGCAAGCAGAATGTTTCTTCCGCCGAGACAGTCCTTCTCGAGCGATGCGCGTGCGAGACTGACGGCGCCGGAGCCGACCTGTTTCTCTTGCTCGGACATTTGCTGGATACGACCAGGCTCCATGTCCGACATCTTCAAAATCCACTGGATGGCGGCCCTCCGCGTCGGCGCCTTGGCTTCGGTGCGGCTGATGCCGACGTGTCCGAACGCCCAGCAGATGAGAGCGCACACGTAAATGCCCCAGAAGTCAGAAATCTCCTTCTGCTGCGTGCGCTGGAACTGAGGCGGAATCGAGGCGCTTCCGTCCTTGTTAACCCACCTCTGCAGGCCGAGGAAGAGTTTGAGAGCCCGGGCAGCAAAGGCAGCCGCAACAACAGCGCTACCAGAGTCTCGCCACTTCTCCAACTGTCTCTGATGTTCCATGAAATCGGTGGCCTGCAGCACCTTCTTGTTGAAAACCCAACTGTCACCAGACACTGATAGCAATGTGTGCAATGGGGTATAATGGAGAGCGAGATGTGACATTGCAATTGGCGAGTATGGGAACAGATTCATGATCCTGAAATGGCTGATGCTCGATGCATCATCCAAGAGATTGATCTTTGTGAGGGATTGTCTCTGGGGAAGTTGCAACACGTGTGCGACCAGGAACAGCGAGGCGTCAAAGGCCGGGATTGAAGCAATATCCGCGGCAGAAATGGTCTCGAGAATCGTCGTCCCGACAGTCGCCGGCAGGGTAGGTGGGCTAACGTTGCTCCATTCTTGGTAGTTTTGCGCGTCCCATTGGAGCAGCGTGCCCATTGACAAGGGGATTGGGAGTGTCGCGGGGTCGGAATAGTCCAGGCCAAGTACCGCGACACGAGGCTGTTCAAGGAAGGACATTGCGTGGACGTCGAGTAAGAAGCAGGCAGACAAGAGCCGCCTCTTTGACTCCATATGAACCCAAATCCTCCATTGCTGAGAGGCGTCACAGGGCCCTAGGGTCGGCGGGAAAGTAGATTGAGCGTGAATGACCTGCATTTAAGGTGCGAATGAGTAAAAGGTTTATATGGTTTAGTCTCCCCTCTCCAAATACGGAAAAGCCATGAAACGTAAAGGTGAACCGTATGGAGAGATGTTTAAAAGAGCAAAAGAGAAGAAAAGAAAAGAAAAGAAAAGAAAAGGGGATAGAAGAAAAATAGGGGCACATCACAGTTATACACGTGAGAAAAGAAGAGCATGAGGAAAGAAAGAAAAAGAAAAGAAAAAGGCTGTTAAAAGAGGAATAGAATTCGTAACACATGAAAAACATGAAAGAGAGAAAAGAAGAGACAAGAAGAGACGTCCACACACAGAAGTCCAGTGGTATGTAAACGTAGAAACCAATGAAATCTAGCGGGAACTAACCATTTGATACAATGCCTCAAAGCGAGGCGACGGCTGATAAGCCTTCTTGTTCCTTCCCCGGAAACGAGCATAGTATTCGCACAAGAGCGTGGCCTGCATGATCGGCAGTGGCCATTCTGGGGTCGCAGAGTTGGTATACTAATAAACACACGTTAGCTGCTGCTCGCCGACTTGCTTTTCATCTTTCTCTCACAATCTTTGCCTTGTCCATAGCATAGGTGTGCAGCTGGTGCCCATTGGCGCGGTGCTCCTCGTGCTCAAGGAATTGAGTGGCAATGGCTGCCATGGCACACTGAAGAATCTCCAGATGCTCCTCAGGCATGTTTGTCGGGTTTTCAAATGTCGGCTTGTGGATGATGGGGTACATGGAGTGGACCTTGTCCCAGTAAACCTCGATGTAAGTCGGAATCATGCTTCGAATTCCATGGCTCAGAGCTGTCGGCATCAAAGTATACAGGCCAAGAGCATCTACAGGCTCACGGCTACAAGTGCGAGGATACATCATACGATCCGCAGGCAATGCAGCCGGCGCCGCGATCATAGTCTCCGCGGACTGACCTACCATCAGCTGTGGCGGAGACATGCTACGGACTGCAGTGTCAAGCATCTGATGTGGGCTGTAAAGGTTGGCGCTGTGCTCGTAGCCAGGAAATGGGGCTCCCAGGCTATCCCCGTATACTGAAGAATAGAGCTGTGGAGGGGTAGCTCCATAAGTGAACGAGATGGGATAGCCATTGTCAGTGATGACGGGGCTTGGGGATGTTGTATAAGACGGCATCTGTCCGCTCCACTCTGCGTTATGAGCCCGGGCTGATGATTGTTGGAACTTGGAGCTGTCAGATGCCGGCGTTGAGTAGGCACTCCCTGAGGCGGTCGACGGAATGCCCGAGCTATCTGTCCAGGGAATGTTTGGTGGCGTCGTTTCGGACATGCACAGGTCTGGAACCTGAGGGTTCAGCATACCCAGCCCGGTAGGACGTGATTCGTCGTAGGGGACCACCCGGGAGTTTGGGATCTGTACGGCAGTAATGGGGTCGACCACACTCATATCCGCCATCTGATACGCACTATGTGTGTCTCGCATGTGGGGTGATTGCATTGTGTTTCCTGGCGGTGTTGATTTGTTGACGGACGACCAGTGACCGGAGACGATTCCTACGCTTGGAGCCGGTGTGGCGGCAGCCCCAATGCTATAGGGAGAGATCGCTTGTCTCGTCGATGCTGGTGGCGAGCTACTATAAGGTCGAGATGGGCTGCTCCCGGAGCGTCGCCGTCGTGACGAGTCTCTGTTCAGTTTACCCTCGTGTTCGCCACTAACTTCTAATAAGCACTCCCCTTGGTATGTGTTGAGGATGAAGAGAAGGGCTTACTGTCTCTGTAGGTGTCGATCTAGCAGGTCTTTTCGATAAAAGACCTTCTTACAACCGGAGACCGTGCAAGATAATTCGGGTGGTTGATGGCTCAACTGATGCCGCCTGAGAGATGATAAAGTAAGCCAGATGTTCGGTGTGATGAGCAAGGGAGAAGAGGGGTAATGAATATCAACATACCTGAGATGCTCAGCTCTGGTAAAGGTCTTATAGGCGAGAGGAGAGAAAGGTCCATGTTAGTATATATCTAATATGATACAAGAGTAATGAGAAGATGAGATGTAGATACCTTTGCAGGCCGGCAGACGTCACAAGTATGAACTGGAACACCCTTCTTGGCCCGACTGACTCTTCCAGTAATGGGCGTCAGCTTGACAGGGTGATCCCCTGAACTGGTTCCTGACATGACGGGCCTCATTGCTGTTCCTGTGTAGTACGATGGATGGTTCTGGTTCTGTCCGTAGGAAGAGTCCATGGAATCAGTGCTAGTGTTGCTGCGTCGACGACCGCCGCCGGGGTGGCTGTTATATCCCAGGGGTGGCGCTGCAGGGTGGAGGATGTGAGGAGGTGATGTTTGCCTTGAGAGATCCACCGGGATATTATATCTGGGCATGGGGACGGAGAGATCTTGATCAAGGGACGTTCTCGAAGTCGGCCTCCGGTCTCTTCTTATGGAGTGCGAGTCGACGTGGTCGTCATCGACATTCATAATGTTCCTGAGGCTCCCCATTGTGGAATATAGCAGACCAAGAGAAAGATGAGACGCAGATAAATAGAGTTGAAGGAAGAAGGTGTCGGGGAGGTCGTGGAGCACAAAAAGTCTATCTTGGTATACACAGCCCGGAAGGCTGCGAGAAGAGTTGCTAGTGATGCGACGTGAAGTGACGTGAAGTGAAGTTGTCAAGATTATGGATTATAGGGCGGGAATCTCCAAAAGGCACGACAAGGGAGAGCAAGGGTATGTAGATGGTGTAGGAGAGAACGGAAAGGGTCGACTAGAGAGTCAACCAGCGTAGCAACCGAATGGGGTGGGAAGCAAAGTCGGCGACAACCTAGCCTCAGCCTCGCCGGGTCAAGGTAATGTCCCCAGTAGCGATGCGACCTCAGAATGCCGTTCAAGAGACAAATATAGGAAGAGAACAAGGCATTATCGTCGTGCTGCGGGAAAGATGGCAGTGGTGACGGCGGCGGCAAAAGAGAGAGCGCGCAGAGGGTAGTCTACATGTATGTTGATGTGGGAAGCGAGCGCGTGGGCAGCACGACCCCCCGGCGGCCAACACAGCCGAACTCCATCATCTGAAGCGGCCCTGGAAACATGATCCTAGTTCCATGACGAGCCGTGGGCTGGCAGCTGAGCTATGGGGTGCATGTAAAACCAGGTCAAACGGCATGGTCTGGGTTGTTGTCTCCCCGAAGCGGTGTCGAAGCCATCAGCTCTCCCGCGCCGTTCGTACTGGGTACGAGGCAGGACGACGCAACGGGGAATGGGCCAATCTCTCTGGCACACCCCCGACCCAACTCTTAGCAGTCCGAGGCTGACGGAACCATGTCGGGAGGAGGATACACGGTGGGGACGGCGCCGCGTGGTTGAGCCAGCCCTGCCCGCGGGAGCGAACGGGCCAGGACTGGGGTAGACACTAAAAAGCTCCGTCCAGATGAGCGCTGCGAGTCGACTGCTGGAGCAATACCCTTGATTGGGCACAGCCCAGAGAGGGTGGCGGCGAGTGGTGGAGGGGTAAGAAATATCCGCCTGTCATAAGCAGAGCCGTGATCAAATGGTGTTGCTGCCTCGCTCCATGACTACCAACGGCCGCGCCAATGTTGGGCACACAAGGATTCGCTCTATGCCAAACATATGCGAGTCGTACCCGTCGTAGAGCAGAAGAGCGAGCTTGGCCAAACCTGGCCGCAATGCGTGACTGGGGATATAATTAGAACCCCAGCTTCTTATCAGCATGCAGGCTAATGTGACGGCTTTGCTGATCTCCTCTTTGGGTTCCAAGATGCGCCAGGTGCCAGGCTGCCTGAACACGACTGTCCCGAATTTCCCACCCGGCTGTGCACACACATCATATCATGGAATGCGGAAAGGACTGTACGAGTACAAGCACACACGCGCAAAGCCCACAAAGGCAGTGCCTCGCTGCCGGCGGAAAAACGAACCAAGGCCCTAAAACAAGACCAACAAGGGGGCCCGCGAGGAGCGGCGCGGGTATGGCGTCAACGTCCCAGTCCGGCGGCTCCAGCAGGGTTCATAGATGGGAAATGAGCGTCTCCCGTCCCATACCGCGGACTGCCTTATGACTGCACCGTAGTACGAGTACATGATTCTTCTGCTTTTGCCCCCCTTCGCTGTTGAGGATCAACACCTGCATGAGCAGTTGTGAGACACGGCGTCCTGATGTGTGTGGGCTCATGAGAATTGTGCGCGCTTGGCGAGAAGTTACAGGGGCAGAGACGAAAACTGCTAGCGACGCTGGTAGTATGGAGTACTCGATTCCTTTGTACTCGTCAGTTATTACAGAGCGCAACGATGTACTTGGTCTGCTCTGCTGAAGCGAAATCCGACGGTGGTGGGGCTGGGCTTGATTTCTCGCCGGAAGACCAACAGCCACACAAAGATTCGTAGCCGATCCTGGAGCATCTGGTTGGCCGTGAGGGCATCGTGTGAGAGAGTCTGGGTCTTGAAGGAAGCAGCCATGGCTCACGAGAACAGAAGGCCTTTCTTTCTCTGTCCCTTTCTCGCCACCGGAGGAACATACCCGTAGACAGAGACCGCGGCAGCCTCCGGTCTTGTGGACGTGATGCAAAGGGCAGACATGCCGTGTGCCGCAGATTGACAGCAGCATGGCATCGCCCAACTAACTTGGAAGATCACCAGCCTGGCCGGGGTGCTGGGTACGCTTGTACGCAGAGGCTCGTTTTGGCGCATCGGCAGCTACATCTGGGGGGAACAAGGGTGGAAGAAGAAGGGTTTCCCCGTAACGTGTCCTTGAGCAGAAAAGCTTGGTGTTCCCAGCCCACCGGAGCCAGTGCTAAGAATCATTTTCTCCAATGGCCTGCCTGGGAGGATCTTAGCAGTGGTAGCAGTACCTTGCACACAGCATCCCGCTCTTCCATGCCTCCTTTCTAGAACGGATCCCGTCGCAACACTGACACCATGGCTTCAGAGGTGCCTCGACTTGCAGGCGATGATGTATGAGGTTCGTACATGATACATACATGCTAATGCGCGTGCGTTATGCAAGTGCCCTCATGGTTCCCGTATGCACGGAGTATCTCACATCCAATTGCTTTTTTTCTGTGCCAACGGGCGGACGGGCTGAGATTCCTCAGCAATGCATCGGCCACCTCCGCCCCTTTGGAACAGAGAGGCCGATGCCCGGCGCAACCTCTCAGCCAGCAAGCTCGAAAACTTGGGAAACCGGTGAAGCTGCGATATGTGCCTCTCCCTGCGTTGCCGGTGTTGCAACCAACGAATCAACGCCCGGCTGCGGTTCCAGCATGGGCACGAGCTCTACTAACGACGCAGTGGCGGCCACCCGGCTTGCAAACGAAGACTGAAGGATGGGCCCGAGCTGAAAAAGTTCCCCGTCTTTTGCGTCTCCATCTCGCGCAGAGCTGACGTCCTGGTGGGCCAGGGGTTTGTTTAACATGCGCACTCCATTCCCTTTAGTGCCGTCCCAAGGGAGACATGGTCGCCTCCGCGTCCACGAGGCACATGGCCCGCTCCGTGCAGCCCGAAGGCGCCCGCCCTCGTGCTCCGTAAGTGCAGGCTAGCTTCTCTTTTTGCGCTGGTGATGATGCTGCGCGGTCAGGACGAGTCGATTCCGATGGAGACAAAGCAGGAGGCGATTGCGACTAATGGTCTCGTCTCCTTGGTCACTTTCGAAATGGCTCTATTGCAGACCAATTCCCACCTCGTCCTTGTGGATCCAGCCGGTGAGGAAGAGAAATGAGCATCGCATGCTAGCCCGGTGATTCGGCTGTCGCCAGGAACGTCACGTCCAATCTGTCTCTGTTCCTGTCTCTCTGCCCAGTGCCTCGCCTGTGCCTCGCCTGTGTGCAGCCACGAATAGGGACCATGTTCGTCTGATGTCCCCCCTGTAGATCTTGCTTTGCTGAAATCTATCTGATCTCGATCATTTGAGAGCAAAAACCATCCTTCGTGGTAGGGAATCCGGGTTTTCCTTTGGTTTCCTTTCATTTTTCGCAGGTTGGAGATTTGAGATGAACTGCAAATAGTTGGTCGCTGAAGATTTGGGGGCTAGTGGGCGGTTTGGGGGCCAGATTAGCTAAAGTTGGGTTGGTGAGCTACCGCAGGCTTGGAAAGTGCTAGTGAGCTCCCCTTGCCCTCTTCCCGCAGCAGGGAATGGGAATGGGAACCCGACATGGAAGTACATGCAGCCAAAGTACCGAGTACGGGCGTCGGTTCACGTATTAGGGCGCATATACTCACATACAGCACCCGTAGCTGCAGTCAGCAACAGCAACCCGCCGTAAAGAGAAGAACCGAGTAGGTATTTGCATCATGTATTACTTTTCCACTGCCGTGCTGTTCCCATCAGTCCGTCCCAAAATGGACGTGGAGCTGCAATCTCTCACAGTCACTTCGCAGGGGCTTCGGCGAAGGATGTGGGATCAACACGCTTTGTTTCACTTTTTTTTTTTTTTGGGATGCACAGCAGGCTCTAGCACAGCACTGAAAAGCACCAACTGGGCAATAGCTCGTATCATTTCACCAGCCGGTAAAGTCTAAAGTGCTACACGCCATTCTGTCAACCTCGGTGTCTTAGACATCGAGCTTCGCCCAGGGCATGTCAAACAAGACAAGACAAGACAAGAATCCCTTGATTGTAGCAGCCGCAGCATTCAGCTCGCGTTGCTGCAGGTCTTGACGACATGTTGCCCGCCGGCGCTTATCTCACGGCCCAGCATCCAGAGAAGATGCTACCTATGAGGGTAATACCATTGATGGATGACCTGTAATCGCATTCGCTACGGGGCGCTGATTGGAGCCAGTGTGGCGAAGTAATCAGGACGATCGTCGATGTATGTAGATCCAGGTCAGCAAATGAGCATTTCACTGCGAAGCTCTTTTGCTGCTTGCGTACTGCTTGCGTATGTACTGCTAGCCTTCCTTTCTCCCTTTTTTTCTTCTTTTCTTTTGCATTTCTTCAAATAGAAATAGAAATAGAAACAGAGATAAATCAAGCTCACTAGATAGACTCGGCAATAGCACTTGAAGTGACTTGTCCGCGCCATGTTACTCTCCCATCTCGTCTGCTCTCATCTCGGCGCTTATACGCAGACGAACTAGTGACTAAGACGACCAACATGCTCTAGTCCAGATATTTTTAGAGACTCGCCCACCCATCATCACGCTACTGTACACACTATCTGTCCTCTCATGCAGCAACTTGCGAACCCGGTGGAATAATAACCGGAAACATCTTGCATAAGCTACTACTATACCTCAATACTATCAAGTAACCAGCCATCCGGAGCACAGCACCAAGGCGCGCTTGTCGCCGTCCAACACAGCCATGCCATGATCATCCACAAGTGTAACGCTTCATCTGCTTCTCATTCGTCGTATATGCGCCGCCCTTTGTCCTGCCCATCCGACGGGGCATCGCCATCAACAGCCGCCTCCGAGTGGCACGGCCAGGTTGCATGTTTGTTTAATGTTGCATCCCGTCTAAGACGCCTCCCCAGCTTCGTAGAAAATGTAGCCAGACTCAGCCCCGATCCCCAGGCACGCGAATCTGCCCACTACCCCTTTTGCCCTCGTGCCATGTTTCTCGCAATGTAACGCAGCCATCTCACGACATCGGCTATTAGCCGCCGTCAAAAAAATGAAAATTGACACCCTCTACGCTCGAGAGATAGCCGCGAGTGTAGAGAGATGTTCGCAACTCGGAATGGCCGGGATCTTTGATCGTGTAATAGAAGAGAAATGCACTTGTGCTCAGAAATCTAATATTAGTAACCGCCGGCAGATGTCGAATCGTCCAAACCCCCGTGCCGGAGAAAGGCATATTCGGGCAAGGGGGGGCTGTGACAAGGCCTCGCGGATAAGGCTGCATGACGGTAGTTGTGGTCGGGATGCCATGTATTACTCCCCATGTTCGGTGGTAAGGCTGATCCTCCTTGTTTGTTGGTCATCACACAAAGTGGTGGTAGCCTTGTCATGTGCATTGCAACCTTCCCCAAGAGTCGCTGCTTGTGTCTCTTCGTGTATGTGCGTGTCCCTCCATGACGAGAAGGATCCAAGATTTGGGACGCCTCAAGGCAACGGCTGCATATACGTCTGCATATACGAAGCTTTTGAAACAATGGCTTCTTGTGACACAATCAAACCTGCGTCATGTGTCAAACATCACAAAAGACAAGGCTGTTATGACATAACGCCTTCTAGAGCATGTAAGGAGGCACCGAGATTGGAGCAACGTAGTCATCATTTTCTTTTTGTAGCCCTAAAACAAAACCCAACACGCCAATGAGACACCACCAAAATCCCTCTATTGTCACAAATTAACAGTCATCCTTTTGTCGCGTATACACACTCCCTCATCGCAAGGCCTCTCGGTTGGAAGTCATACGGCCGCGCTCAATTCCTCTGATACTTGGAGCACTTCCTTGATGCTAAATCTACGCGCGGCTGGAGGTAGCCACTTCGTGGTTGTCCTCTGCCGGTGCCGGCCTTCCGTTGCTGTCACTCTCTTCAGAGTCGTCATCGCTGGCAGGATGGCTGTCTGTCACAGTCCTGCGGTTCTTGGTCATCTGAAGGTTGATCGGGTCAGCTCGGGGAAACGGAAGACGAGGTAGATGGGAGAGGTCAACGAACCCATGATCGCACACCACCAACCAGCCCAAGCGCATAGCCAGTGATGAACTCCTTCGAGTTCCCTGATCCTCCGGGCGTGGTGGGAGATCGCGCAATGTCGCTTGATGAGCTGTTGAACCGGGCCGGGCTCTGTGGCCGACTGGTAGGCCAGAACTGCTTTAGCTCTCGGCTGAGCTCCTGGCCGGTCGTGGTCCAGTTGTTGGTGATGTTCTCGCGGAGATCTTGCACGTGACGCTTGAGGTCTATTTCGTTCTTTTTAAGCCAGCTGACGTTGAGCTCCTGGCGAGAGGTGCCGCGCTTGAATTGCCTGGTGATGTACTTTTCGTAATCGCGGACGATCCTATGGGACGCAAGTCAGAGGCAGGGTTCAACGATGATGGGAATAATAGATGAATTACTCACCTTGTAATGATGCCAGTTGTGCTGACACCCTCGGTGCGCTGAGTGACGAGAAACTTGCCAGTCTCCTTGATGGGCTGGTAGATGTCGTCTCCCTCGTCCGCGCCATATGGGATATCGTCGTGTGCAACATAGTCGAGGCGATGCAGTTCGAGAAACTCTGGACTGACGATCCACGGGCAGTCTTCGATGACTTCGTCCACCCACTTACAGTGTCGCACCGACTCGGCGCGCTCCTTGGCAGACATGACGGTCAATCCCTTGCGCATGTGGGTATCATTGTCGCCGGTGACGCCCACGACGAGGGTTGTGTTGGGAAAGGCTTTCTTCGCCTGTTCAAGCTGGCGCATGTGTCTGTCGATGTGGTCAGCACGCGGGTTATTCGACATGCCTAGTTTCTCGTCGTATATAGACAGCACTCACCCGAGATGGAATAGGTCAAAGACTCCGTCGGCGTATACTCTCACATTGCGGCCAGTTGGCGGGGGGTTTGTCGTGTAGCCCACGGGGTGAGTGAGCTTGCCAATCGGGGGTGGAGGCATGGCCTTCTTCTTCTCTTCTTCGACATCTTTGGATGCACTCTTGCGTCCTTTCCGAGTGACTCTCTCGGCAATGTCGACGCTGGCTTCAGTGGTGTCACTGGGCTCACCAGGATCGAGGACATTGTCGCCATTCTCGACAACTCGGTCCGAATTGGCTCGCTGCCTCTTGTTAGGGTTCAAGCTGGTGCCATTGGAGGTCCGTCTAGTCTGTCGCGACGACTCTGGTGCGGTGGTGTCGCCTTCTTCGCCCGAGGCATCTCGCGACGAGGTCTGCAAAGCGCTGTCCGGCTCGGCAGCATTGATAGTGACTCTCTTGCGTTTGCCGCTGTGGGAGGATGCTGGTGATGACATCGTGACTAGAGGGGGGGGGGGGGGGGGAGAAAAAGCAAGTGCTAGGTCAGGCGCCGATGCAGCCCGACTGACGGCTCAAGTTTTGCGTTTCTGTCTCTCGTTTCTTGCGAATGCCCGAGAGCCGCTGCAGCTGGATCAGCTACCTGTCTTGGATGGACATGAACGATCAACGGGCTTGGAGAGCAGAGGACGCTGGCGCTGTGCTTTGCTTGGCTCGTGACGCTCGCGTGCGCAATGTGTGGAGAGGCGCTCCGGGGGTTGCTGAAGGTTTAGAAATTCGGCCGGGGAGCTTGTGATTTTACCCACCTTTGAGGTCGCCAACAAAAATCAAATCAAATCCAATTTCCCACAGCCTAGCAAGCTACCTGCACTCCAAAAAGACAGGTGGCGTGACCATGCTGAAAAGGGGCCATAAATTAATGCCTGAGTAGGTATACGCCGTATTCGGGTCAGAGTTAATTTCTCATATTTATGTGATTTTCTTTAAACCAACCCTGCCCAAGAGCAAAGCCCGATCAATGGCATAGGGAACTATCCCATGCTCTGGACTATGCTGTGCGGTCCTTTTTTTTTCTGCTTCTCCCGCTGTTCTGGGTCTGGAACAAAGACCCCAGTTCCCTAGCTCAGCTTGTTGGGGGAGACAGATACAGTCACAGTCACAGCTTCAGACTTCAAGATGCTCTATGATTGACATGTCCATGCCTGATTAGAGACGCCCAAAACTGATAAATTGCCCTGCTCACTCCCCCATCAATTCAGCACGAGGGGACCGATGACGCTCACACGGAAATCACGTGGGTCGCACAAAGATCTTGATTCTTCCTCTCCTCGTCCAGTCGCGTCAATGCTTGTCTCTTCTGCCCCAACACATGGCGTTCGTCATTTCGCCGTCTCCATCAGAAGTTGCTAGCTGAGCTGCTAGCTGTGCTCTAGCAATAAGGGGTAGCGGATCGCCTTGTAGCTCTTGGCCTATTCTTCGCTGAAAAGTACATCCATGCTGGAGCCCCTACTCTTCCCGGAGCTCCATTGATGTTCTAACAGGAGCGTCATAAGGCTGTGGCAATGGCGATCTGTTCACCGTTGGACCTTGGTGGAATCCAGGCATCGTTCTGGCAACTGGGTGAGGCGAGGCAGGCGTCAAAGAGAAGCCGGAAACCCCGAAGAATGGTTGAATGGGCAGCCCAATATGATTTATTTCTGCTGCGGTGCCAGCAGCGCTACGTCATCTACTTGTCTTGGAGTTGACTGCCGCAGATTAAGTAGACGTGTGCAAATCATCCAATTCAATTTGCAGCTGACTGCATGGCGGAAGAAACATTCCCCAGCAGCCCAGCAAACCGAGGGCTTGAAATGGCGCATGTGCCGCTGAGTAAGGCATCCAGCATGCATCGGTTGCGACCAGCATCTTGCAGCAAAGGGCATGCAGAGCTGGAGGCCTTCAGTGCTCAACTCCTCTGCGTAATATAGCACCTAATACTACCACTTCAATAATACAGTCCTACCTACCTGTGTATGGAATCTGATGATGCAAATGCTGCGGTGCTGACTGAATTGATAGAGGCAACACCACCTGCCTACCTGAGGCTCAAGCCAAGAAACTCCAAGGCAGCAAAGTAGGGCCAAAGCGGGACGTGTTGAGCTCAACGTTGCACATGTCATGGACTGCCCCGCCTTGCCCGCATCCCAAAGGAGTGGTTTTCTCTCTATCTGTCTCTCTCTCTTTTCCCTGGCTGCATTTACTCAAGGGGCGCTGGAAGGAATCCGGCTCCGCGCAAACGGTGCGGCCTGAGTGGCTGCAGCATTGAGTGAGAGATATATCGGGAGCGTGGTGAAACAGGGCGTTCTCGTGGCCATTTGGCGCTGCTTCGAATCGGTACATCATTGGCCACGTTGGAGTGCTAGCCATGCGCATTGCAGAGTCGTGTGAATGCATGGAGCAGCGCTACAAGGTTTCGTGTATGGAACAAGGTTGGTGCTAATGTACAAATAGACACGAGGGTTGACTTTAAGATTGAATGATGGATGCGTACTAGAGCATCAGAATTCTTTTCTTTCAAAGGGGTAGAAAGTTCTCTCTTCACGGCGGTTCAAGATGAGGTTTGGGTGTAAGCTATGCAAGCTGTGCTTTTTGATGCCACATGTCGTCAGAGCAGAATTAAAGTACGCAGCTCCGACAGTATCGTCCGATGTCGATAGACACTGTGGCGCACATACACAATGACGTAGATATGAAACCGGACCGCCCACGCCGCCGTCGTCCGAGGCCGTGAACTTGGTGAATATAAAATTACGATGCGGACCATCAACTCTATTGATTGGAAGGCCAGAGCTCAAGCTTCAGACATTGCCTTCACCGGGGTCGCATCCGTCTTGTGGAGTTAAGGTACCTAAGGTAGTCAGTCTACTGGATTAAGCCAGAGTAATGCTACTCGTACCGAGGCCCGGCCCTTGAGCCGCTTTAGGTACAAGTACCAGGTTGACAGCGATTATTTTGGCTTCCAGCATGCAGCGCTGCATGACCGTCTCGCTTCTTAATAAAGTGGAGGCTGGCCCCCGGAGCGGCATCGAATAATAAATAATAATAAGAATAAACGGAGACCTCGTCCATTAGAGCGTGAACCTGCACCTCAATCTCTTCGATCGCCTCGCTCCGGATCCAAGGGGAACAGACGATGCTGCCTTAGCACCCTTAAATTCACGCCAGGTCGCCTCAGCCGCAGCACAGTGCGCCGCCACTGTCACCATCCCCTCCATCCGTCTACAGCACTCGACAGCGCCATCCATAGCACAGCAGTGGAGAGCGCAGCAGCACAGCAGAGCATTGCAGAGCCCGTAGAGGACCATAGCGCTTGCTTGCTTGAGGTGGCCCTCCCTAACGATCGACACAGCAACTTGGAACGTGTGTAGCTCTGCCCGCCCGAGCTTGCGCAAGCTCCCTCTTTTGCAATGCGTATCCTCCCGAACCGTTTGCTTTCTTCATCTCCATCTCCAAGTGCGAATTCAAGAAGCGAGAGCCCAATGCGACCAAAGAACGACGGCACCGGCCCTGCGGGGGTTGCGGCAAACGGGCTGGCCCTGAGGGTGGTTATCATGCGGGTATGGACTGGACCAGTCTCGCACCTTTGACGAGATGGTTGTGTGCTAATACTGAGGCGAATAGGCAAGGAATCTGGCGGCCAAAGATCGTAGTGGAACTTCGGATCCGGTGAGTCGAGAGCAGCAGCAGCTTCATCACCATCATACACCATCGCATCGCAACCTGCATCACGAGCCCCCACTGAACACGCATCATCTTCACCACCGCCGCAACAACTTCTCCCCTGTACTATAACAGACACCGCAAACTCTAGTTCTGAGCCAGTTGCTTACAATCAAATCTTGTCCGTCTTCTAGTATCTTGTTGTCACCCTTGGCGACGCCCGAATCGTCACCCACTCCGTCCCCAAAACGCTCAACCCCGAATGGAACGTCATCGAGGAGCTGCCCATAAGCTCTGTACAAAGCCTGGTCGTAGGCGTCATATGCTGGGACAAGGATCGCTTTGGCAAGGATTATCTCGGAGAGTTCGACCTAGCGCTCGAAGAGATCTTCCAGAACGAAGTCGCCGAACAAGAGCCACGGTGGTATCCCCTGAAGAGCAAGCGCCCTGGCAAGAAAACCAGTGTCGTCTCCGGCGAAGTGCAGCTTCAATTCACCCTATTCGACACTACAGCCCCATTCCTCCCTCAGCAACAGCTGTTTGAAAAGTTCTACGCACTTGTTGGCACGGTTCCCGTCGGCTCGTCCCGAAATGTTACACCTACCGAAACTCCACTGCTCACCCCGAGTGCCGCGGCGCACTTGGGGGGCTCGTCGTCGGCAGACGGGCTTGGCGATGAAGACGATGAGGATGACCTTACGGAGCTCGAGGAAGATATTGCCGATGATGCCGAGGATCCCTCAAAACCAGAGACTGCCGAGAAGCGTCGGCGGCGACTTCGCATCAAGGGCCTCAAGAAGAAGAGGCGGCAGGATCCCTACGCCTTCACCAATAGCGACTCCGACGTTGTTGGCATCATCTACTTGGAGATTTCCAAGATCACAGACCTTCCACCTGAGTCGAACCTGACGCGGACTGGCTTCGATATGGACCCGTTTGTCGTGGCATCCCTAGGCAAGAAGACCTACCGCACCAAGCGAGTCCGGCACAACCTCAACCCGGTCTTCAATGAGAAGATGATCTTCCCGGTGCAGAATCACGAGAAGCAATACTCGTTTGCTTTTACCGTCATCGACCACGACAAGTATTCCGGCAACGACTTCATCGCTTCGTGCAACCTGCCTATTCAGACGCTCATAGAAAAGGCGCCCCAGGCAAACCCAGAGACGGGGTTGTATGAGGTTCGCTCTCCCGAACCGGAACCAATGCCGGCGCCGGTTGTCACAAAATCTCGTCTCCAGAAGCTCGGGGTTTCCCGCTCCTCGTCGACGCAGAGTCTAAGCAAGATGATGAAGGCGCAGGCCCCTAGGTCTACCCCTTCAAACGGCTCTTCTTCCCTTACAGCGCTTGGCGATGGAAGCGGCCCTCAGTCCAGCAGCACGTCCCTGGCACCTGCAGATGCCCTTGCCAACATCCCAGTCGAAGCTTCAGAGCAGGCCATGGAGGCGGATGACCCCGATCTCGCAGATTACGCTCTACCATTGAAGATGAAGAACCTGGATAAGTGGGAAAGCAAGCACAACCCCGTCATCTACATGAGAGCCAAGTATGTACCATACCCAGCCCTCCGCCAGCAGTTTTGGCGGGCGCTGTTGAAGCAGTATGATACAGACGAAAGCGGTCTGATCAGCAGGATCGAGCTGAGCACAATGCTGGATACTCTTGGCTCAACATTGAAGGACTCCACCATTGACAGCTTCTTCCAGCGCTTCCCTCACAAGGCTGCCGATAACGAGGACTCGTGGGAGCTGACCTTTGACGAAGCCGTGCTGTGCCTGGAGGATCAGCTGCAGGCCAAGAGTCGATCTGGAAGCAAGACTCCTATTTTGGATGTAAAGAGCCTCAGCCTCACCGGCAAATCATCGTCTGGAGATTCCACTGGCCAGCCAAGCTCCGACGGCTCAGGAAACTCGACACCCCAGATCATGGTCGAGCCGCCAGCAGAGGCGACCACGCCTATTCCCGAGATCAGCACGCCCAACGAAGAGGGAGAGGAGGGGTATTTTGATCAAGAATCCAAGGAAGAACACGTGGTGGAGATTCGCGAGTGCCCCATCTGCCATCAGCCGCGCCTGAACAAGCGCAGCGACGGCGATATCGTTACGCACATTGCGACGTGTGCAAGCCAGGACTGGCGCCAGGTCAACACAGTCCTCGTGAGCGGATTCGTGACGGCCAGCCAAGCGCAGAGAAAATGGTACTCCAAGGTCATCACCAAGATCTCGTATGGTGGATACAAGCTCGGCGCCAACTCGGCAAACATTCTCGTTCAGGATCGTCTCACGGGGCAGATTAACGAGGAGAAGATGAGCGTCTATGTGCGCTTGGGTATCCGACTCCTCTACAAGGGGCTGAAGTCGAAGGACATGGAGAACAAGCGAAGTAAGTGGTGCCGCCGTACATCATGAGAAAGCTCAACGGGATTTTGTATACTGACACGAAATAGTCCGGAGAATGCTGAAGAATTTGAGCATCAAGCAAGGCAAGAAATTTGACGACCCTGCTTCACGGGATGAAATCGAAAAGTTCATCGACTTCCATCGCCTGGACATGTCAGAAGTCTTGCTGCCGATTGAAGAGTTCAAAAACTTCAACGAGTTCTTCTACCGCGCGCTCAAGCCGGGGGCCAGGCCGTGCTCGGCGCCAGACAACCCTCGTATCATTGTTTCGCCGGCGGATTGCCGAAGTGTCGTCTTTAACCAGATCTCGCAGGCGACCAAGATCTGGGTCAAGGGTCGCGAGTTCAACATGAAGAGGCTCCTCGGAGATGCCTATCCAGACGACGTCTCGCGGTTCGAGAACGGCGCTCTGGGCATCTTCCGACTGGCCCCCCAGGACTATCACAGATTCCACATTCCCGTCGATGGCGTCATGGGCAAGCCCATTACCATTGCTGGCGAGTACTACACAGTCAACCCAATGGCGATTCGTTCGGCGTTGGATGTGTACGGCGAGAATGTGAGGGTGCTGGTGCCCATCGACAGCGAGGTCCACGGACGGGTCATGGTCATCTGTGTCGGAGCCATGATGGTGGGCAGCACAGTGATTACGCGCAAGGAAGGCGAGCACGTGAGGCGTGCCGAAGAACTCGGCTACTTTGCGTTTGGTGGCAGCACGATTCTTTTGCTGTTTGAGCCTGGCAAGATGCGATTCGACGACGATCTGGTAGACAACTCTAACGGAGCCCTCGAGACCTTGGTAAGCCTTTGGTCCTCTTTCCCTCCATCTCTTTCCAAGGGTGGGAGAAGGCGTTGCTAACTTTGATGGCAGATTCGCGTCGGCATGTCGATTGGACATTCGCCCACTCAATCACAGTGGACTCCAGACATGCGTAAGAACGAGCAGGACATCACGGAAGCTGATAAACAGGAGGCGAAGAGACGAATCCAAGGCAGCGCGGCGCTGGAGGAAGAGTCGCCTGGTGGCAGCGGTGATGAGAACCGGGGAACCAAGAGGACATCGCTTCCCCCGACCGTCAACACGATGGCAGCATCAGCACTGTAGAGGGGAGAGGGGAGAGGGGAGAGGGGAGAGATGAAGATGGTCATGTCTGGCCAGGAGCATGAACAGCCAGCCACAGTTTGTACACTGGAATTGCGAGAGCCTTTGCTATCATTGGATACGATACACTTGCATGGAAATCATGATTATGGGAGATTAGCATGTTTACTAGCAGATTACATTGCGGCGCCTCAACAGCACATGTATTTGAAGAAGAAGCAATCAATGAAGAAATGATTTATTACTCGACGTTTGACTCTTGGCCAAGCCAATGGCCGTTTTCCCAAGGTGAACCAAGTCGGATAATTGATGAAAATGCATGTGTCGTGCTCGAAATGAGTTGTGACCACGACATGTTTCGCCGCAAAGATACTTGACGTTGTAAAAGGAGGAACCAAGGTGCGTTAACCAGACAGAAAAAACAATGACTTGAGGCTTTCGTAGATTTGTTTTTTGTGTGTTTTCTTTTGGTTTGTATATGTCGGGTATGTTGATTAAATATGATGTGAAAAACCGATGGATGTGATCCGAACCTCGTCCCATGAACCGTCCCGCACAAAAACAACTGATAAAACATCCCCCCCCCCTCTCTCTTCAGCGCATGAAGAAGAAAAAAACCAGAAAAACAAGAAATAAGAAGAAGAAGAAGAAAGCGAAAAGACGTTGCTCGACGTGGTTTCACCGACTTGACGGCGAGGAGGAGAGGGATGAGTCTGAGGAGGTGCTTCCTCTCCGCTCGACGATGATTTTCTCAGGGGAAGGGGAGCGGGAGGGGAGGGCCATTGTTGATGATGAGGATGGTGTTGTTGTTGTTGTTGTTGTTGTTGTTGTTGTTGAAGTTGTTGTTGAGGGTGTGGTTTGGCGGCGGGATTGGTGCCATGATGTGTAGAATTGGCGGCAGAGGTGTGCGGACATTGTGTATGTGGGAGACATTGTTGTGTTGAGTTGTGTGTGTGTGTTTGTATGTGGTTTCGTGTGTGGTTTCGTGTGTGTGTAGGACAAGTAGTACCTAGTATGGCGCCTGTTGTGTGTTTACTGAGAGTACGATGTAAGTGTGAGATGAGACAAGTCGAGATGGAGATTTGTATTACAAAGGGAAAAGAAGAAGGAAGAGAAAGAAGGAAGAGAAGAGAGGGAAAATGGCAGGTTTGTTTTTTTAATTAATTCGGGGCGTTTTGCAAGAGTTGGATGAGCATCAGGTAAGGAAGGCCGCCTTATTATTAATTAGGACTAAAGGTGAGGTAACATGCTGCCTAGGCTGGTCAGTGCAGTGCAGTGCAGTTTAGTTGGTAGTGTTTTTTTTTATTTTTGTTCTAGGCAACGGAGGACGCCGTTCCCGATTTATTTTCTGGGGTGTTGACATAAGTCAGTCAGTCATGCTTTTTTGATAGACATCATTTACCCCTTTTTCTTCTTTTCTGTTTGATTTGATCATGTTTCTTGCTGGTTTACGCAGAGAGTTACGCGCTGTATGTACCAAGTAGCAGGCTTCATGTCGAGGTAGGTAGTGGTTGGGCGGATTTACACACAGAGATGGCATCAAACCACATGGAGCCTCAACAAGACCAGCCACTCACACAAAAAGTACACGTATTTCCAGGTCCAGCATCGCTCGGCAAACAAAAACGGGAAAAAGAAACCCTACCTAATTAAAAAGAAATAATAAAGAAAAACCACCAAATGACAGAGCCGAAAAAAGCACACGAGCGGTAGCCACACAAAAGCTCTGACATCACATCATGGTTGCGTTGAAAGTCGTTCCACCGCTTGGGGCAGCGAAACGTACGGCAGCCAATCAGGTGGCGCTCGGGGGGGTATGTCGGGGATGGGATGGGTTGATGTTTTGGAGTTTTAGCGCTTGGTTGGGTTGTGACCTTGGGATGGGCTCTTTTTTGCATGCTATTTGTTTTTTTTACAAGGACTTGATTAAAGTCCCATCGGCTTTGTACTGTACGGTATGGGATGGGATGGTCTGGGAGTAGGTTACTTTACGGAGCAGGATGCCTTCGCTTAAAGAACGGTGTAGAAGGTATACGATACTCGGGAAAGGGGGCTGACGTAAAGACGGATCAAATGGCCATCAACCCATTCCATTCCATTCCACATACGCAGTACAGTACGATTCAAACATCCATCTCATCACCAAACAAGACAATCTAAACGAGAAAAAAAAAGAACAGATGAAATAAAATAAATAAAATAATAAAAAATAAAATAAACAAGTACAGTAGACTGCATTCAAAGCCTCAAGCTAGACCTTCGCCTCACACACCCCAAAAATGATGCAACCGCCCCCCCGGGCCATCGCGAAAGCCCATCCCGTCCAATCGCCGCCCGTCCATTTCCGCTGACTTTCTCCCCGGGCCAGCCAAAAACAAAAAAGCCCGGGGATAAAGCCTTTCCCCCCCCCTCCAATGTCCTTTGCGCAATCTGAAATTGTCAATCAGCGTCTTGGATGGCGAAATCATCGGGTGGTCGCATGTGCATGCCTGGGTTTGGACGCTAGATTGATTAGATTCCTCAGCGAGGCAAAGGCTTGGTAATCAAAACATTCACAACACACGCAGCTTTCCACGGATCAGCTGGAAAATGTTTTTGACTCGCTGTGGCTACAGTACGTGCAGACAAAGTGACAGGGCAGGGCAGGGCAGGTGACACATGGTTAGTCGGTCCGGCATGGCTCTTGGAAGCACGCACTCTACACAGATCCATTGATTGCTTCGTTTTATCTGAGAAATCATTCCACGATCCAATATCGGATCCACCAATGTGCCCTATTGCTATTTCCCAACGATTGACTACTATACTCGTACACGATCGTAGTATTTATTCGAATCATCTTAAAAAGAAGAAGAAAGACCATCAAGTAATCCTATCCCATCCATTCTGCGGTAAATCACACGGAAGAAAAAGGGGGGGAACAAATGCCAAACTTTTACAAAGGCCGAGACGGAACCAAGTTCTGCCTCGCCATACGAACAGGAACAGGCAAATGCTTTGGTGAAATAACAGCTCTTAAAATCCCATATAGGTTTTCCCCCCTTTGCCGGATACACACGCCGAAATATCCCAGTTATGCCCAATGATTGACTCCACTAAACCCTTCCATGAGGGATGAAAACGAGCGCCGTTGCCATGCAATTTCAGTCGCTGATAGCAATATCCAAAGAAAAATTCCCTCCATCTCAAGGTAAAGACAGAGGCCGGGTTGAATGAAAAGAAGAAAATGAGAAAAGCAAAAAGAACATTGTAAAACAAATCCACCCAAAAAAAATTCATCAGGGAAACAAATAGAAAACCCCATAGAGTACCGAGAGGAAAGAAGACCTGTTTACTGGCTTAGTCGGCAATGGCGCTCTCGTCTGCCTGAGCCTGTCGCAGTCTCTCTTCATTCTTCTCAGCTGCCGGCACGTTGATGTTGGCACGAGCCTTGCCCTGCGCTTCAACGAAGCGCTCCCAGTACTCGGGGTCGCTGTCTTTCAACGCTGAGAACAGCATCTCCCTGTCCTCCTTGAAGGCTTGAACGGCGCCCTTCTTCTTGGCCATCTCCAGAAATTCACCGCCAACGTCTTCGGCAAGCTCGCCAAACACATGCACATGCTTGGGGTCGTTCTCCACGTCGTCGAGCGTCGAGAGCAGGTCGATATGATCGGTGAATCCAGATCGGAACCTGTGGCCGGCACGGTGTACACGTCCCTCCTCTTCCGCCAGCTGCTTGCCCAGGATCGAGTTGGATCGCGACAGTGTTTTTTGTTCGGGCTCGTCTTCGGCGTCCGAGCCAGCGGCCACGGCATCCTCCATGGTCGGCGGCGATGATGAGAGCATCTCCGTCTCGGTCTGGGATGCCGGCGCCTTGACCACTGCCTCCTCTGCGTCCTCGCGAGTATCGGGATACTCGTCCTCGAATCGTTTGATGATACCCTGCAGCGTATCGTCCAGGAAGTTTAGCTTGCGCAAGTTGAGCTCGTCTTCGCTTGGGTTTGCCCTGGCCTTGTTCAGCGCCGGCTGCAGACGAAGTCTGATCTTGCGAGCACCAGCCAACAGGTGCTTCGACAAGTCCTTGGCCTTGCCGCCAGTGGGGAGTCTGGGCCCGACAAAGGGCTCCTCCTCTGTCGCGCCCAGCTCGCGGAAGAATTCCCCGGATGCCCGGCGGGATTCATCGCCACGGTTCTTGAGGCAGCACGCAAGCGCCTTGACCACGCCCGTACCACCGATGACGTAGTCCTCGTCTGGCCCTGAGTCGTCATCCTCGACATCGTCATGCACAAGGACGTCATGGCCGACGAGATGCGCCAGCACGTCTGGATACCCTGGCGCTCTGGTATCGACAGTCTCTCCCTTGGCCTCGGCGAGGGCCGTGGCCACTGCCTTGTTAATCTCCGCATCGTGCATGTGCTCAATGTTCTGTAGGCAGTAAGCCACAACCTGCTTTGCCATTGCTTTGACAATTTCGCCAGCCTCCTCGTGGGGAACTTCAATGTCCACACATATCATGCTCCTGGATAGCCTGGTGGCAGCCATCAGTGACGCATACAGAGCGCAAGCTTCTTCTTGGGCTTCTTCGGTCTTGGCGCTAGCCAGGGCCACAATGTCTGCGTTTCCGAGCAGGCTAAGATGGCAGAGATGGCGTGCTTCTGGCACGATTTCGACTATCGCAATGGCTTGCTCAGAGGTCATGTTAACATCTGAAAGATGCAACCTCTTGAGAGTCTGCATTTTGGGCAGATATCTAATCGTGTTGCACAGATACGTTAGCATTCTTCTTCTCCTATAGCTTTTGTAGACTGCGGATTCATCTCGTACCTTCGAAGCAGACCAACGGCGCTCGGCGTTGATTGGAAGAGGTCATGGTTGTGTGAAAGGTCAATGAAGACGAAGTTGTTCAGCTTGGCCAGAGTAGGTAGTATTTTACAGAGAGACGAAGGGGTCAGGTTGCAATCGGATATGCTCAGTGCCCATAGCGGATCAGTCTCCTTGATGGAGGCGGCAATGGTGTCCATGTGTTCCCTGAGATCGATGCCGCCTAGATCGAGTCCCTCGCAATTCCCAGACTCGAGATATCTCACCACGTGCTCAACGCCATCCCCGTCGAGCGGGTTGCGAGCAGTACTGAGTCGTTTGATGCCACATTTAATGACCCCGTCCATGATTTTGCCCAACTGCACCATGCTCGGCTCGGTCTCACCAATGCTAAGCATCTCGAGCGCTGATCCCGCTGGGCGGTCTGCGAGTGCCTTGGCAAAGATGTCGGCAATGGTGAGAGGAATATGGACGCCATTCTGAAGAGCGCCGTTGGTGTTGGCGGACGCTTGGCGGGGAAATGGGATGCTAGAGAGATCGAGGTACTTGAGCGATCGGGACTTGTAGATGAAGAGCGAAATGTGCTTCCAGCCATCCGGACCCAGCTTGTTTTCTTTCAGCACAACTCTCTCCACCACGCCTCCCGATTCCTCATGAGCATGCTTAGCCTTTCTGCGTCTGGCCATTTCGGAGTGCTTCGCTGCTAATAGGCCGGCAAGAATGACCCTGACGCCTTCATCGGTGAGCCCACTGTTTTGCAAAATAATCTCCTTCACGGGCACGACGGCAAGGTAATCTCCCAGGGTGACGAGGTCCTGCAGCTGCATGAAGTAGCCCGTCAGGTCGATCTTGTTGACAAAGCCATTGGCCGAAGCGTTGGTAGGGTCGCTCAGCTGCTCGGTAATCTTCTTCAAGATGGGCGTTTCGCGAAGCTGGCAGCATCTCCGATAGATCCTGACCGGGTTCATCGTGGGGGAAGTGCTCGTCTTTGGGCTTCCGTTGCCGTTGAGCTCGGCAGAATCGCTGCTGTCATAGTGAATCTCTATAGGGATGGCCCCGCTCTCTTCGGCGAGCCGCCGTCTTTTTTCTTTCCTGGATTTGCGCTCCTCTTCACTGCGCTTCTTCTTTTCCTTTTTTCTTGTCATGTCCTTTGGCGCTGCTTTTTGATCGTCTGGGCTATCCGCTCTCTTTGCGCCGTTCTGAGTCGGGGCAGCCTGCTTGGCCTCGGCTTCGCGGGGCTTGGCATCATTGACGCCAACACTTTCAGTTGAAGAAGAAGTCTCTTTCTGCGCTTCGGCAACCTTTGGATTCTTCAGCGCTTCGCCCTCGCCCTTCTCGCTCAGCTTTTTCTTTTGGGCGTGGTCGACGGCGTTGGTTTCTGCCTCGGATTCGGCGTACTTTGGCATGGGCGCGATCTCGACATCGACGAAGAAGGATACTCGCCTCAGCTTGTTATCCTTGAGTTCCGTGATCGGACACCTGTCTCGGTCCCGATCCACATTCAATATCCGGCGCTCGACCAGTCCGTGATTGATCTTGCCGGCGGCACCGAGAGGGCCACTGTTGCCTCCTGATGAGGAAGAGAGTCGCCGAAAAACGCCAAGCAGCCCGGCCTGGCCCGATCTCGGAGGGGCCGGAGTGTAAGGCTCATCGCCTTCTGGCTTCAGCCCATGCTGGAGAACAGCGTTCTTTGTCGGCGTGATTTTGGGGACAATGGGTTCTGCGTTTGCTGCTGGAGAAGCCGGTTGACTCTGTTGCGCAGGTGGTTGCTGGTGATTGGTAGGCTGCTGAGGTTGTCCGTTTGGCTGAGGGACTGCGCCCGAGAATTTGGCTGAGATGTTGGAAAACCACGAATTGCGACGGTGGGGTGGTGTCGCGCTGGAGCTGTTGGGCTTGTCGACAGAGCCCGAGCGTGAGAGGCGCCTGGCGTTGCTTGCGCCATTGACAGGAATTGGCTCCGTGCGGCCATTTGGCTTCCCGTTGGTCTCGACCTTAGGCTCATGCTTGACCTCGACCTTTTCGGCGGTTGATGAAGGGCTCAGCTTGGGCGGGGAGTTTTGAGGGACACTTCGTGGCTGTACAGTAGCAACGGGAGACTTGATGGGCGCAAAGGCTGCCTTGTTGAATTTGTCTACACGGATTGTTAGTCTTCGATTCCCCATGGCGATTGCCCAGCAAGCAGTCTGCCACGGCGCCGATGGACTTATACGATGAAGCCATCATGGAGCGCGCCGTGGCAGACACAGCGGTGGGAGTGGCAAAGCAGCCTGCCTTTTGGTGAGCCCTGCGTCATCCAACTGACGTCGACGCCATGGACTTGTTCCATGCTGGAAGGATTCCGCAAACGCTCGCGCGCTGGAGTGTCGAGAATGGAGGCTGCGGGATTGCTGCTGCGGTTGTGGAAAGGAGAAGGGAAGAGAGGAAGAAATCGACGGCTGAGCGAACGGCGGGTTGATTACAACATCAGCCCGGCGCCTTTGACGGACGCTGGCGGCTCCAGCTGCGTGCGATCCAGGCTGGGGTAAGGCGGAAATATGTGGAGGGGGGAGCGACAAAGACGTCAACTAAGCCCACTGTAGGGGGACGCCTGACAAGCCCACAGCGGGGTAGATCCAGGTCTGGTCGCAGGGCCTTTCAGCCTTTGTTCCCAGTTGGCACTCGTATTGTGTACCTACTCGTACTGGAGCACTGCGAGCTGTCGCCTCTCATCAGCCAGCCCGGGCGAGTCGAGTCAGACCCGGTTCAACGGCTGCCATGGAAGATCTGTGCAATGCCAGGGCTCTTTCATCCAGCGACAGCGGCGGCCTACGAGTAGCTCCACGGCAACGTCTCGATCAATCACGAGCCCCTGATGTGCTTTTCAGGTGTCGCAGTGAGCACCGTCCAATTGGTCCAGCTTGGGATGACTTTCGCCACGGCATTCCCTGCGCTGAGGATCGACTGCACAAACAGGGAAACCAAAGAGGCGAACTCCGCTGGAGCTGACTGTGTCTGTGCTGTGACCGGCAAGCCACAGACAGACTTCATTTACACCAGACGCACAAGAAAGCTTCAATAGGAAATTTTCTCTGCGCTGGAATCCTCTCCAAGCAAAGGGCCCCGGTTTCTAAGCACTTGCCGCCTAGTTGCCAGCCCGGTGCTGACGGGTCCCTGAGCAACAAAGTCCAAGGCCGTGGTGCAGATACCGATTCCGCATAGCCTGCTCCATCCATGTACATGCTCTTAGCAGAACTTCTCCATCCAGCAAATGCGCTTGTTGCGTTCCCATAGTTTAGAGTGCTAGCCTGGAATCCAGGCCATTCATTGATGGAGTGGGCGAAAAGTGTCCGTACCTAATTCAGCGACTATACCGGGATCCTTGCTGTACATTTCTCCTTTATTACCTGCTGCTCCCAAACCCTCCGGGCGAGCCGAGCGGTCATCGGCACCAAGCGTAAATTGTTTCTTGAACCTGTACACGTATCTACGCCGTTCTCCTGAGCTCCAGGCGGCAATTAATGGCTCAATCAAGGAACTGCCAGCCTCGTCGATGGGTCGATGCCATGGCCCTTTTTCGGCTAGAACTACATGCTGCGTCTGACCCCCCTGACGTATGTACTCGTACTGTACATACACGTACTTGGGTGCAAAGTCACAAGAGCATGCCACCACTGCACGTGAATCGATATCCGCGCCTAACGCAGGGGACCGACTCAGTAAAATGACATGAAGATCCCTTTCGATTTACTTTTTTTTCCCTCGACATCCAGCCGCATTCTACGTCATTTTGCAACTCCCGCTGTGCCGTGCTACCCTGCATATTAGTAGTAGTCCTTTAGTAAGATTATACCAAGACAGTCTGTAAGAGCGAAACAGACAGCAAATACCTACATACGAGCACCGTACGTGGCAAAAGCGTTGCCAACCGTACTGTGCAACCTTATACTCCGTCTCTAGGTAGGGTTGCTCCTCGCATCATGCTCCCATGCAAGTATATCCCGTTCGGCGCTTTGGCCTCGCCCAACTTGGGCCAACAACCGAAGCACGGAATTCGATTCCGTGATCATGAGAGTGCCAAGTCATCCCTTAGTTCGTACGGAACACGGATCGAACTCCCAACATAGTCTGCTGTTTGTCCTCTGCGATCGGAACTTTCCATGGAAAATGCCACCGACTCGTGGGCCAGAAAGGGGCAGCCCGATCCACCCCTGCTAATGGGGAACTCCGATAAAACCTCATGCAAGACATGAAGCAGCATGTGTGTGATGTGTTATTGCCGCGCATATGTCCCGCAAGGGAAGCACAGGATCGACGGAAGCGCCATTTTCGCCCGGTTCGCCTTCCGTGCTCCATGGAAGATGGAAATTGCTTCATTAACCTCGGTCCCTGTGGCATTGCTTTGAGCGGTTTCTGCCTCCTTAACACATGGCCATGTTTATCCAAGCTTATGTAACGATTCACACATCTCGAGTGGCCATCTTCGGTTCTTCACCGAGCTGGTCTGTTAGGTTTGACCATCGTCCTTCGTGTTACTTTAGAGAACTAAGAGCTAAGTTGACATACATACGAGATATGGATGCGATGTGGAACTCGATGAGATGAGTGTAAGCGCCCATAGATAAGATAAACCTATCAATCCGAATAGTAGTGAAGCAAGCATTGAGGTGGTAAACGTTGTGTTGGTATCAGCCTACGACTTCCAAAGCAAAGAACATGACATCCACGCAATGCTTGAAATTGTACGAGAAATGCTAACTACACCATCCATCCAAAGACAAGATGGAAGCACGACCGCTGCATGCATGTTGAAAAAAAGAACCAATCAAAAAATCGATTGTGCTTTAGGGTAGGGTGGTCGAGAAAATTTCAACCTTCGTGCAGTCACCCATCTTATCAACATGCACAAGTAAGGTAGTCACCAATTGTTCTTTGCGAGTTGGCCACCACACATACAATCCGGCCTAGTAAAATTTCAGGTACCAAGGAGTAATTATTACTATTACGCCGCCTGGACATGACTACATTCAAGTACACGTCACTTGCGATCGAGGTCGGACAAGGTAATGCACGAAACAATGGATCTATGATCCGGATTGGAAGGTATCTTTTCATTCATTTTGACCATGAGGACCGACCCTTTCATTCCTGTAACTCCAGACCCAATATATCGAGAATCAAATCGCAACCTGCCCAAGTTCCCCTTTTTACTCATCAGCCAGGATCTTCTGGATCTTGGCCTGCACGTTGGCAGCCTTCTCGGCCTTGGACAGTCTGTGAGTCTTGTGCTTCAGGGAAATGGCCTTCCACTCCTCCTTGGTCTTCTTCTCACCCTCAACCTTCTTGAAGGGGTCCTCACGGATGGCCTTGTGGGCCTCGGTGTAGAGGTCCTCGAGACCGTCGGCCTCGATATCGTCCTCAATGTACTTGGAGAACTGGCTGTTGTAGCGCTCCTCATCGTCATCGGCGAGGGTCTCCATGTACTCGGCAACGTGGCCACCGTAGATGTACTTGCGGAGGGTCTCGGCGTCCAGCTCCTTGCTCTCCAGGTCGTAACCAGGGAATCGCTTCTCGGAGTGGGGGACGAAGATGCCGCCGTCGGAGGCACCCTTGAGGGCACCGAAGACACGGGCACCGGTGGAGGTACGGGCAAGACCAACATCAAGGAAGGCCTTGAAGGGGCGGCGCTCGCCATCGTCGGTCTCAGCGGCCTCGGTGAGGGTGAACTCACCGTCAGCCTCCTCAACACCGACAAAGTCCTTGTCGAGGCCGAGCTTGGTCAGGACACGGCGGGCGATCAGGAGACCGGTGGCATAGGCGGCAGACCAGTTGGTCAGACCGTGGTTGATGCCGTAGGCCTTCAGCTCGTGGGCGTAGGCAGCGACCAGGACCTTGTCACCGGAGATCTCAGAGCTGACGATCTGCATGACGATGTCCTTGTTGGTGAAGCGGACGACCAGGCGGTACTTGGGAGCATTGTACTTGTTCTTGGCCTGGGTGATGAGGCGCTTACGGGCGTAGTAGTCGGTCTTGCCCTCACGTCTGCGCTTGTACTTGGTCTGGTAGCGGCTATAGTTGAAATAAAGTTAGCTATACATTATTCCATCGGATCATGCACCCAGAGCATCTCTAAAGATTGAATTCAATGCGAGGATAACTAACCTGTAGTACGCGCTGTTCTTGGAGAGCTTTTGGAAAGGCTGTCACAAAAAATCCCCGAGTCAGCAATTTGCGCTTCAGAATGCTCGTGTTCCTTCCGAAGCTACTTGCGACGACTCTCAATCACGAGCAATTGACGGCATTTCTGCCTCATTTTGCGGTTGAAGCATCTCCATGACTGAGATTTCAACGATGGGCCCAACTTACCATTTTGACGGTGGTGCCTGGCGATGGCTGGCTTGCTCCTCAAACTGATGAAATTTGATGATGAGGATAGAGGAGGAAATCTTGGTGGGCTAATTTTTGAAGCCCTAAAATTTCTCGTGCGCTACTGCTTCGCCTAGTTCCACACTGTGGACAGCCGGGTTGGGGACGAATCGCCCTGTGGGAAGCTGGGTTGGGGACGAATCACCTGACACGACCCCTGGACCAAGAAAGAAATCAGACTTATGTAATCTTGTAGAGCATGGGGTGCATGCGTTCTTATCTTATCGCCATTCTGGCGCGTGTGGAGCGCGAACCGAGGTACCGGCAACTGTTTGAAGCTGGGGATGCTGAGAGCCGCCATTTCGTCCTGAAAGATGCAGTGACTCCGCTCTTTGTTTGTATTCTTGCAATGGACCCGGAGAGTTATTCTGTTGGTCAAATATTGGAAGCAATTGACGCCGAGATGGATGGTTTAAAGCCCAAAGTCCTACTGTTTGATATTGGCGGTGTTTGTGTAAGTTGCGTATCCCTTGGGGAGTCAACCGCTTCGCATTTACTCTCTTACACGCGAATACGTGCATGCGATTTCCTCCTCCATTACTAATGTGCTTAGGTTAAATCCCCCTTTCAAGTTATCCTAGATTATGAGCTTGGCTTGGGAATCCCGCCCGGCTGGGTGAACTACTCCATCTCCAAGTCTGGTCCTACGGGATTCTGGCAACAGATTGAACGTGGGCAGATCCCTATGGATGACGCTTTCTTCGAAGGGTTTACCAAAGACCTCCATGTGCAGAAGCGATGGGAGGAATTCTACAAGACACAACTGGCAAAGGATCCTCGCCTAGCCAAGGAAATCCCCCCGTTGCCAGACATTGATGGCAAATGGCTGTTCAACGAGATGATGTCTGGATCCGGCCCAGACGCGTATGACCCTTGGATGTTCCCAGCACTTCAAAAGCTCAGAGCTAGTGGAAAGTACATACTGGCAGCTCTGAGCAACACGGTCATCTTCCCACAAGGTCACAAATTGTACCAGGAAGACTTCTTTGACGAGCCTGTTCGCCAGATATTCGACATATTCATATCATCGGCCCATGTTGGTATCCGCAAGCCAGACCCGAAAATGTATCAGCTCGCCCTACAGAAGCTCAATGCTTTTGCCAAGGAGAACGCAAACGACCCACGACACCAGGGGAAAGGGTGGGAAGCCGGAATTTCGCCAAAGGACGTTGTTTTTCTGGATGACATTGGCGAGAACTTGAAAGAAGCTCGCAAACAAGGCTTCAACACAATCAAGGTTCCCTTGGGGAGAACTTACGAGGCGGTTGAAGAGCTGGAGAAGATTACAGGGCTGACGCTCGAGGGGCCGCATCCAAAGATACCCATCAAACCGAACTACGGGCCACGGGCCAAGATATGACGATGTTAATGCCACCACCAGCGACATGAAGATCAGCAAGAATTTTGATCCTTTGTTTCTAAATAGACGCTAATACTAGATGATTCTTCTTCCTTCCCATTAATGAACAGTTGACGGCTCATGGAATATACGCTTAAGGACATACAACTGGCCATGCTATAGCTACCACTGTTGCCCATCAGCTCCCTACATCGTCAAAATTCCAAGCAGAATTCTCATACAGCCCATTAAACCACCGTGGATAATGAGGCCACCAAACTTCGCTTCCCAATTTCTCATCCTCGGTTATGATGGCCGGACCTCTTGCTCCATCATCAAAGGGCTCATTTGTTACCACTCGGTTCCTCTCCGCTTCATACCACGCTTTGACACTCTTCGCTTTCTTGGCTAGTTGTGCTAATCTCTTGGAATTCATCATCTCTGCCGGTTCGAGATTCGCTTTCATGCTGTTGGCAAACTTCTCCATATCTTGTTTCAACGCCTCTTCAGCTTCCTCCAAGTGAGAAACGAAACGATCTACCATGGAGGAAAGATCAAATTCGAGATGTGCTAGTTTGGCATTCCAACCCGGAACCTTGATCAAATGAAGGCGAGCAGCAAGGGTCATTACAAATATAATCGGCTTCGTAGCAATCGTAGATTGATAAGAATACCAGCCATCAGGACGGGTTACGAGAAGATTCTCAAAATATGCTTTAGTTGCAGACATGCAGTTTGTCAAGCACAGGTGCCACAGCTCGAGCGGCGCATCTTCTACTTCTCTCGCGGCCGGTTCAAAGCGTGTAACAGGTTCATAGAGCCGGGCTAAAAGGTAGTTATAAGCCAGTCTAAAAGATTTCTCATGGCTGCCAACGTTTCCAATGGACGGCCAACGAAACTGTTGTTGATCGAAACCCAAGGACTCAATTATGTTATTCAACTCGGGGCGAAGCCGTTGAGCAGTCTCCTTAACCAGAGTAAGATATGCTTCCGTTCCATCATGACGGGTATTGGTGTGAAAAGCCTCAGATATCTTGTCACTCAGCTGCATCAATCTCACATATCGCTCTAGGACAAAATCCGTGGGACATTCGGGATGTTGCCTGAGCAAGCTGCGACACAAATCTACGTAGGAGTTGTTGAGGGGATTTTGCCGACCAAAACGGACCGAATCTCTACATCGTCAGAGTTAATAAAGAATGTTCGACTTTGATTGCCTGGTTCATGCAACTTACGCTGAAAGCACACTGACGCACCCCAGAAACGCTCTGCGGGCGTCAATAGCGCCGCTTTGAGGAAGCATAGCTGATCTTTGCGAGGAGGAGATGCTGACGAGAGGGATATTTCCGGACTGAGAAGCGTCAAATGACCTCCCTGAAGCTGCTAGATAATGAGCATATCCAAGTGCAATATGTGTGAGATTCGTGATTTGGTGATTGCTCAGATCGCATATATCAGCCCTAGGCTTGTCAACTTCGTAGTCGCCATAGACGGAGACATTGATACGTACCAAGCTATGCAAAGTAAGATACTCTGTAGGAGATCCAAGTCAAAATCTTTCTCAGTAAACAGACGTTGGCCGAGATGAGCAAAGAAGTCATCCTTCATCGCTGTCGTTATGAGCCACGGTAACGGCGTGGCAATTATCATGATTGCCTTGAAGGTGAATGTATTCCGCTGTTCTAGCCGACGGGCGGATATTCCATTCTCTAGGACGACAAACGGAAAATGATGGTAGTATTTTTGCTGGAATATATGCAGGATTTCATCTGCCTGTGGCCATGGGATGTTAAATAGTTGCGTTTCTTCAGAGATTTGTAGTAGACGGTTTGCTTTCAGACTATTAAGGTCTGCTCTTTCATCCGTGTCTGAGACTGATGTATATGTTGAAACGTCCATTGTACCTATAGATGAGGTTGTGATGAGCGATGAGCTGTGAGGATTTGATCCGTTGCCTTGTTTCGGAAACTCGTCCCCATTCGGAATTCTCGATGGTGAGATGGTCATCCGCTGTTCTCCATAGTCCTTGTTATGTATCCTTGATACAATGTACCACGTCAGCCAATGCCAGCTACGTGTCTATCTCATAGGAGAGAATGAACCTATCATACATTCTGATCTGCCTCGGCTTTCTCAAGCTCCGACGGGCCTGTTCTGTACAACTCACTGCCAACTGACTGCATCTAATATATTCTAACAGTAAGCAAATATCAAGTAAAACATGGCATTGGCCCACGTGTACCTTTCACAGGATGAATTCGAAGCTTGAAAATGGCACCTTGCCTTGGCTTTGGAGCATTGCTCACATGCTCTGCGTCGCCGCGGAGGGCTCTGCGATCTCGACGTCTCTAGGAAGACGCTCATGCTTTGGATGAACTGTTACTGGTTACAGCATATTTGGACCATTGACTTGTTTTGTGTTCTTTTTTTTTTTTTGTCTTGGGGGACTTGAAAGCCTTCAGTCATTACCCAGCGATGATATCTTGGCGGGGTTGGTGGAGTGAAAGCGCTGAATTTACAGCTGGAAGAGTTTCGGCGGACTCTAGTCTTTTCCAGCGTAAGCAGCATTTGATGAGTTGAGCGCACGTAAATGCACCTGCTGTAACCTCGCCTTCAAATTATACCAATAGCTGGAAGCCATACCTTGTGCGCAAAAGTTCTTCTTCTCATTTCTTCTTTGCTTTTCTGACTTATCTCTCTCGGCAGGTTCTAGTATTATTGCTCTATGGCTAGCCAATATATATATATATATATATATGCGTGATGAATAAATTAACCAACCTTGCTAATGAACAACCCCAGAACCAATGTGAAACTCTGGAGCCTTCACATTGATGGATACGTACGTATATAAACAACAGGTTCAAGAGCTTCCATAAAACGGCTTCCAATCTGAATTGACCTAACATCTGAAGCTATATTCAATGAAATTTGACTAAAAAAAAACTACACCGCTCATGCTTCGTTCCCTTGCCGTATCACGACTCTAACAGTCCTCGCATCGTTCTAACTCAGACAAATTGCCCCCCCCCCCATGCCCATATGGTCGTACATTTCCCAATACAGTTGGTGATATATAAACTGTCAACATCATCTTCGTCTCATTTACTGTCCCAATGGCGCTCCATGTCCTGATAATTTCCGCTGGGCGCCATCCCTATCTGACGACCCATCATCATCAGGCTCTTCTATGGGAGACCAGGTGCCATCGGCACGCATCTCAATCTTTTTGACGTTACTCTTCCCGCTCTCCAGGATCTTGTTCTTGATTTCAACCAAGAAATCGTCCACCATAAGACTGCAAGGCCGGGCATCCATACCACACAAGGGGCAAGCCCAGCAGTCAACTATTGATGGCTCACCCTCATCCTGCGACCACTTGGTTGGACGCGAGTCCAGCCAATTTTGCAAATCAAAGCACTCGAGATGGCGGCACTCGCGGCCTCGGACGGGGATATCGACGAGCTTAGAACTAATTATGTCTGTCACCGAGAATATCCAAGTATCACTCTCAATGACAATCTCATCAGTCTCTAGTCTCTGTAGCCGCCTGCTTATCTCGTATTTGGTTGCTTCTACAGTGGTATGTGGCCCAGAGATCACCAGATCCCGAACAGAGCTGTGATTTAATGTCGTTACAAGTTCCACGGCCATGAAGTAAGCAATGTCTTTCTTGAGGTTTTGAGAAAAGTATGGCAAATTCACTTTGATTGTATTCTTGCCTTCGACCAGGGAGTCGGTAAGTTCGATAGGCAAATCGTGATGAAAGTGTTGCCTACGACGAACTTGAATTATTTCATCATTAAACGAGGCAAAGAAGTGAGGTGGCCAGTAGGTCGGAGTTCGAGACCATGTGGCTGGATCAAAGGCCGGCTGTCCCTCTCGGCTGCGACTTTCGCACAAGCGAATGCGGTATCGATGAGACTTGTTAAAATGTCGACTCACAGGTACGTCATATATGGGCTCATCATCAGTAGATTCAGATGATAGAGTGGTAAGGGAGAGTCTATCCAACTCTTCCTGCGAAATATTAAATTCCAAGGTGGTTACCCCCATGTATGGCCGGATTTCTGTTGGCTCCAAGATGAACTTTGAGAAAAACTGATAGTAACGAGTCCTCTCCGCACTAGGGCTCTGACCTCGACTTGAGGGAGCTCTCCGAGGGCTGCGCAAACGAGCCAAGTGGAGGCCTGCTCGAACAGATGTCCAATCATGTGGACTTTGAGGATAATCACGGGACGAGAGAGGATGACTGGTGAAGTGAGGATGAGGCTGACTGCGTGTTGAGGCGGGCGACCATGTAGACGGTAAATATTGACTTTGGGGGAGCATTTGCGGCTGCATGTAGTGCATCCCGGATGCCTGAAGCATTTGTGCAGTGGCGTGGTGAATCTGCTGATGCTGATGATGTTGAGGTGTCATGAAGGGTTGGGGTTGCGGCGCCATTTGGGGCTGAGAAGTCCGAGAAACTTGGTGAGGCTGAGGCGTCCAAGGGGCTTGAAGAATGTGGGATGCCGGTGGAAGCTGAGGAGCTTGCGCAACCTGTGCTGGAGGCATATGGTGATGATATTGTGGATGAGATAGGGGTCGAAATGGACTGTTTGGCAGCAGGGGTGGCGGTGTCTGATATTGGCGGCCACCGCCGCCCTGCGTCTGGACTTGCTGCTCTCGTGACCATGGGGATGGCAAAAGGGCCTGCGTGTTTTGAAGAGGATGCTGCATTTGCCGGGCGTCGAGACTCTGACTGTGGCCGTAATTGTGAGGGGGGTTGCGAGGATCTTGATGCTGACGTTGATGCTGGTACTGATGGCCTTGGTGGTAAGGGGCAGCAGCAGGAGGAGGGGGTTGTTGGTGATGAGGAGGAGGAAGAGGAGAAGGAAAACCGTGGGCGTGGCTCGGCTGTTGCTGGGGCATGGCTGTAGGAGGTGTTAATTCCGTATCATTTGGCGGTGCGATCATCGGAGGGAGTAGGTTCGAATGCTCAGGGACGGGCTGCCTTGGTGGTCTTGGGGCTATCAAAGGATGCGAGGTTTGTTGGCTGTTAATCACACCACTTGGATATCGCAGACCGGACTGCTGGGGCTGGGGCTGGGGCTGAGGCTGGGGCTGGAGCCTAGGCTGTTGCTGATGTTGAGGTTGAAGTTGAGGTTGAGGCTGGGGTGGAAGTTGATGCTGAGGCTGAACTGGATGTTGAGTTTGAGTTTGAGGTGGAGGTTGAGGTTGAGGTTGATGTTGATGTTGAGGTGGAGGTGGAGGTGGAAGTCGAGGCCGATGTGGTTGAATTCGAGGTTGAAGTTGAGGTTGATGCTGATTTTGAGGTTGAGGCGGAAGCTGAGCTTGAGCTTGAGCTTGATGCTGATGCTGATCCCGAGGTGGAAGTTGAGGTCGAGGTGGAAGCGGATGCTGAGGCTGAGGCTGAGGCTGAGGTCGAGCTGGAAGTTGGGGCTGAGATTGAGCTGGAAGTTGAGGTCGAAGTTGGGGAAGCTGAGGCTGGTTTTTGAAAGTCGCTGCGGGCTGAGAGTCTTCAAGATGCTGGGCTCGTTGGTGAGGAGGCCGCGAAGGAGCTGCGTGAGGTTGATTGTTCATGGTATCAGGCGCTTGGCACTGAGCAGGATCTTGTGAAGGCGGCTGTTGCTGAGGCGGTGCGGCCAGCGTATGAATATTTGTATTTGCGTTTGCGTTGATGTTGGCGTGATTGAATGAGGGAAGTGGTGGCATTCTGTGGGATGGATTCACGTTGGCAGCTGGCGCGGCTGATACAGCACCTACATGTACACACAATCACAACTGTCAGCCTCATGTCGTCAACCCCCGTCCTAAAAGTTGGACACTGACTCACCTGGCGGATGATCTTGGTCCAGGGCCTCTTGGACGATTCCCCTGTAGGTCGCCAGCATGGTACTGCGAATTATATCCACCTCTTCCTGCGGCACGCTCTGTTCTTCGAAGACGAGCTCTTGGCGATTGTCCATGGTGAAGAGATGGTTGATCTTGGCGGAGAATGGACCGTCTGGAACCCCGATTGCTCTGCGGATGCGCTTGAATAGTGCACTGGCGATGGAGTTTGACACGCATCTAAGCTCCTCGCGGATCTGATGTGCCATTGGTGGCATCAGCTGAGATAGGAGACATCTCTTCAAGATTGGCCAGTTCATGGCAAACGTGGCGATGAAGTCCTTGGCTTGGATATTTACTCGGTCAAGGCCAACAACGTTTCTAAACCCAGGGAAATTGGAGAACCATTGCCAATGAGGGTCGGTTATTTGCCTATCGTCGATAAAGACGGTACAGAGCTCACTAAAGGCTACGTCGATGAGCTCAGGAGGAATGGGGAACAAGGTGGCATATGCTGCCTTTCTATCCAACTTCCAGCAGGAGCACTGTTGATGGACAATAAGGAAAACGGGATCCAAATCGTGGCAAGCTGATAGCAGCATGCCGCATCGATTCTGCTCGGCATCGTTGCCCGGGAATTTGCCATCTTTGATGTCCTGGACTCGCAGTCGAACCACGGAGATGGCCCACATCAGGGTTGTATGGAGAGGAACCGGCTCTTTCGCGGGCTGATTCAATTCCTGGGCTGGTCTTTGGACGGCACCGTCTTGGCTACTCGTGGTTTGATAGTTTATGCTTTCATGAATCGAAGGCAACGCCATTGCTGTTCCTGTGGAGGCCGCCGTTGGTTGTTCGTATGGCTCGGCTGGAGCGTGAGCCGACGCCGGACTCGCTTCATCTGTGAGAGACGGAGATGGCAACACGGAGGAAGTGCTATTTGGCACACATAGAGACCTGTTAGCAGATATAAAAAGGGGATTCCAAAATGGCACGAGCTCTGTTGGGTGCTAGAGGCAAAGGAAAAGGCCAAGGGTGAGGGAAGACTCTATTGATAAGGAAGAAGAAGAAGAAGCAAGACAGAAGAAGACAAGGAAATGGGAAAGGGGCCAAATAATGTGTGAAATGCCAGACTTGGCTCGTACCTATGGGAAGAAGAAGGGGGCAATCTAGTATACGGGTCTACGTATTCTTGTGCCATGGGTGCCTCTGAGACTCGTGCCAACGCGGAACCAGGCACGACGGGAGCGAGGAAGGGCGGAGGCATGGCAGAAGTAGCACCAGGATTGACGGCAGTAGCCGTATAATCCATGCTTTGACCAACTGCCAGCTGCAGGTTGATGGTGTTGGGCTTGCGCCTCCGCGGTGCCGGCTTGCGAATCTGCTTGGCCCCGGGCTTTGGAGGCATGACGGTTGGTTGAGAGTCGAGTCTGTTGGCGGGAAGCGACTGTTAGTTGAGGCCCCGCAAAGCATAACGTACATGTAGCCTTTGGGAATAGACGGATATAGTTGGACTGACTGTAGTATTACCTTGGCAGATGGATCCTTGCAGCAACACTAGTATGTAGTCGTGAGTTGGATGGATTGGTACATGTATACCAGAAGCAGGAGGTGGGAGCAAGTCACATTCAAAATCAGGACAATGTACATGAGACGAGCCGTGTAAGGTAAAGAGGAGGAGAGAAGGAGAAGGAGAGAGAACACATTTGAGCACGAAAGGATCCGTATACCTGTATTTATACCCAGATACCTGGTAGCAATGTACATACATGTCTAAGATGCGATCGTGCCGCCTCATGCCAACCACCCATCCATGATAGAGCAGAGCGCCACCGCGGAGCTTTTTGACAGGACATTATCTTGCCATCCTGAGCGGGCTGCCTGTGCCGACGTGTTCGCAATGACAGAGCTGAAAGCGACTTTGCAGGGATTCCCAGTCCCATGCACTGTTTGTCACACTCCCTCTTTTTTTTTTTTTTCCTTTTTCCATGCAGCCACAGCAAGCCATGCAGCGAGACAAACATCCGGCTCCTGTGAGAACGCACAGGCACTGGGCCTGGGACTGGGAAGCATGCGTGTTGGAGCGGTGAGGGCAGCATGCAGTCTGTTGCTCATGCATCTGAGGAGCGCGAGACATTCTAGTTGCTTCTATATCCAACCTGTACAGGTGTGTATGTACATGTATGTAGTCCGGCTGCTCGAGACGGGGTGGCATGAGACGGAGAATATAATGATGTCTTCCATCAAATGTCAGTTGCAGCAGCTTGTACCGTGTATGTATGTACATTACATTATGTATGCCGAAGCCCTCTCTATACATGTACAAGACGGAGCATTGCTTCCACCAGCCAGCTTCCCGCACCAAACGGCCACCTGAACACCACCGCATGTATGCCGGTAGGCGACGTTACACAAAGGGAGCCCTCTGAAATGAAAGAGGTCGAGCAAGATGCATGGTGGCGTATCCATGGCAGGGATTGTGTCTTGGCTGCCTTGTGTTTCCTCTTTGCTCTTGTACTCGTAGTCGCTAATGACGGGAGGACCCTACAGACGAATCAAACGAGAGGGAAGCATCCCGGGTTCGTGATGCTGCCTCGACTTATATCAGACATGAATAATACTTGCTAGGTAGCAACGCATATTACTACATGAGCTCTATGCCAGGGTTCATGCCGGCTCTCTACCTAAAAGTCCCAATCCATGCTCATTGACACCACATACATGTACGCACATGTACATACACATGCTCCTCATGCCCAACTCCACCACATCTCAAAGTCGTAGCCCATGCAGCTCGTACATGGATGTACCTCGCGAGTGTCAATCTCAAGCATCTCTCAAGTTGACGTTTGGCAACCGGGTGGAATTAGTCATGCCGGGTACATGTGTCCGTGGATCTCTCAGACTGCTAGTCGTTTGCTGTAAGCGGCCTTACATGGCCAGGGGGGCTTTTTGCATGGGCGTGGCTAAGCGCCTGCATGCCGCTAAAACAGACAGCTGAGGTGGTTTTAAGACACTGTGTCCAGCACGGAGTGCAGTAGCCCGGTTTTGCATGAAGCCGCTGCGCCATTGTCCGCGTATGTACTCGTAAACAGTCGGTTCACTAACAAGGAGGGCGGGGGGAACTCGAAGCGACAAGGGGCCAGAAGAGAGCTGCTCCAGGCTTTGTATAGAGAGTCAGAACATCCCGTACACTGTGCCGAGGCTGGCGGGCTCGACATTGCTGGCTTTCAACCCGGCCCTTGGGCGAGTATCAGGGCCGGCATCATTGCGGAGTAGCACATGCAAGGGAGTGGCTACCAGGTCTTGCTGGTATCACATTGGTACGGCTGGAAATGAAAGCAGCCGCCCAATCAATGTTGGACGTGGGGACACAGACACGGCGGCTGTAAGGCGACCAAGATGGCAGTCGAGGTTGGATTCCAATCGTCCTTGGGGGCTCGGCCGGGTATTCCACCTCGGGTTCGGCCAAAGCAGCTTCATCCATCTCTGAGCAATTTGTATATACATAAGGGAGAGCTGACTGTTAATAATGTTGACTTATGGGATGACAAACTGAAGTTGATGACGAGGTTACCCGCTGTTGAAAGATTCCAAGTCATCAGTTCATTAGGACGCTCCCGCCAGAATCTTGTGTTCCCACCGCATCTGCCACAACGAAACAGGCCGAATAACGGGGTTCGAAAGCTGCAACTGATGGATTGCGTCGCCATGTGACCGAACAAGGCCAAAATCTACCAACTCCGTAACAATCTTGCATCCGGGGCAACCATGCTCCCGTGCGACGTCTTCCCAAGCCGTGACGACAGCAAACCCCAGGGCAACCTCCCGCGTGCCTTTCCGGAGGATGGTAGCAAGACGCCTTTCCTTGGCCCTCTGATATCTGAAAAGCACCGCCAGTCCCTCCTGGCCGTTCCAAATCTCCATCACTTGAAGCTTTGGCATTTTGATGGCGGCCGCCGATGCTGCGATGAGCATGTCGTCCGTCGCAACCGGGCTCGCATCGGGTCCAAGTAGGCTTGAAGTCATGGCAAGCCAAGTCAGGTTGGGCCACGTCCAGGAAGGCTCGCAAGCTTGGAAGAAATGGCCGGCATCCACCATGAACGACGCTGAGAGGTGCTCAAGCTCAAGACTGGCCTTGGCGACTGCGCGGCTGACTTGGAGAGTCGAGACTCGAGCAGGGCTATAGTCTCCGAAATCAGGAAGATACAGCGGATTGAAGTTCTCGAATAGCACAAGCTTCCGCAGTGGTTGAGAAGCGAGCGATTCTAAAAGGGATACGGAATCTACCTTGCACCAAAGACGAGGTTGCCTGCGGTCAGCATGACGAAGATGGAAGAATTGGCTTGATGCGCTTACATCCATCTGTCACCCCCTGTTGGTGATCAAACGGTTCTATCCAAGGCTCGTAGTGAATACCCTCAAGCCCAGGGAGCCGGGAAAACATATATTTCAGGGTTGTCGGCTTCCATCGTCGGCGGGTTTGTTGGCGCAGCAGTACGGCTGTGACTGCCGGAACTGCTGGCAGTTGCTGCCACCACTGTTCTTCTTGTTCATCGTTATCGAATGTCTCTTCGCCGAAAATCTCACTGAAAACTCTGGAAAAAGCATTGGGCATCGGGTTAGAATCTCGCTTGCCAGCAAGCCAGCCGTGCTCCTAGTCGGACCATCTGGGCAACAGAAAATGATCTGGGCTTCGACGAGGGCGGCACTCGTCAGGGGACGCGCCAGAGGCAGTATCAGGCATAAAGGTCAGATATTTGAACCAGTGCCTTGCATCAGAAGGAGAAAAGACACTGATATCGAGCACCAAGCCGCCGCTTGGTTTCCATGCACTGAGAATCGTAAACAGTGCCATGAATGTTGTGGTGACTAGGAGACAATCGCCATCACTGACCTCCCAGATCTTATCAATGCCACAGTCATCGCAATTGTATGTTTCGAGTTCCAAAGACAGCCATATGTAGCGCACGAGAGCCTGATTACGATGCATCATTGGACCGAATTTTAAGAGGCGATAAGGTGTCAACATGATTCGTGCAAAGGTGTGCTTTTCGAGAACCGTCTGCCATTCTCGCGATACTGTGGCATAGGGAGCGACGCGGCTGCTTCTCTTTATCAAGGATTCCAAGACCAAAGTCCGGATCTCTGGTGGTAGATTGGTCCAAGTTGCCCTGCTGGCGGTTGACATTGATATCACTTTATCAACAGATGACTGGAGAGTGTTGCCTTTACCGACGACAAGAAGAGGAATGATTCGATAGATATGTAGACAAGTGTGCTGACGGTCGATAGTAAAATGATGATGAGTTTGATAGACGGACGAGAGGGCTAGCTGGAGCGGCTGGGGGTTTTATAAGCTCGTTGCCAAGGTGATGTGTAAAGATGGGTAGGTACGGTAGGTTCTGATTACGAATCGAGGCTCATAAGCACTTTCTTTTGGTAAGGGGCAATGGCTGAAAGAATCATGGAACGAAATGTAAATGTATTTAATCAAGCACATGCCTGCCTAACTTGAAGAATTCCCTGAACCGTAAAGAAGGCGACTACGAAAAGTTGGTTCACTTGGTGTGGAAAGCTTATGGAAATCCCAGCAATCAAATTAAAACTGTTCCTCATTTGACAGATGAGTCGAAATCGCAATCAGGCGGGTGGCTGATAGACGAGGCCATCACGAAGCTACCAAGTTGAATCCCAGGCTGTTATGGATAGGTACCTCGCAGCTTTGAACTGTTTTTGTACACTGGCCTCTGGTCAAGTCAGTACGGGGTTCTTTAGAGGCTCATACGAAAGGCGATATTCAGCATCCAAAGACGGATGTACTACCGCCATATCCATCTACCTTAGCTATAGTAGTAGAGTGACTATCAGCTACCAACATACAGCATCAATCATCTTCACAAGTGTGAGGAGACATAATCCCCATACTCGCACACTCCAGCCCACCCCGTACACGTACACATACACGTACAACAATGGATCACCTGCAATGCACTCCATCAATGCTTCCATTTGCTAGAGCACATGCGAGTTAGTAGATACGAGCCCCCATGTGGACCCGTCCATACCTTACATGCCGTACTTGTACATACGAAGAGAAACCCGCCTCTATAAATATCCTCCCATGCTCCGTGTCGGCTACGCGATATCGCACGGTGCCATTCCCAGGTACAAGATACCAGCTAGCCGCCGAGGGGGAGGCCGTACAGCCAGGTACTCCGTACTCGGTGCGACATGCTCTGGCACCGGGCCTACCAGATCTTGTTCGCCCCTGCGATTCGCCCACTAACCAGCCCGCCCAATCGCACCACAGCACGCTAAAGTCCTCTCTTGCAACCCGACCTCAACCACCAGGCCGTCCAATCATCCCCTAGCCGAGCTTCAATCCTGTCGGCACAGCCTCTCTTGCTCTTGGTCGCTGAATACGGCGCACAAGGCGAACTGCCCGCACCGAGTACCAGCCCTCGCCTGCTCCGTCCCCGGAAGCTTGACGAGGTCCAAGCGGCTTCAAAGGGGTGGCGAGCCGGGTCAACGATAGAGACAAGACAAGACAAGACATCGACTCGACTCGACTCGACTCGACCCTGCTCTCCATCGAGTTCGTTCGCATCGGATCGTGTCGAATCGCCCCAAACCACCTCGACAATGGCGTCGCGAGCAAACGATGGGCCTCTCCGGCCCGACGTGGGCGACGTCTTGATGGTCATTCGTACGTCTTCTCTTCCTACTTCCCCCGCAAGCCAATGCGCCGAGATTCCAACCGCTAATCCTTTTCTTGATGCAGACGACTTTATTGCCCGCAGCTCCGATGAGCTGAGCCTGAAGAAGGGAGACCGAGTCGAGTTGCTAGAACGAGACGACGAGTTCGGCGATGGATGGTTTCTGGGTCGCCACGTCGCGAACAACAACACTGGCCTCTTCCCCGAGGGTGCGTAGCCCTCCCCTTGATGGATGAATCTTTCTGCTAACTGGCTAATTCGCTAGTCTATACCCGACCGAACCCAAGAGCCGTTTCGAACCCAACCTCGACTCCTGCCTTCGTTGCCTCACAGCCGCTGTCACCCTTGGTGGAAGTTACACAAGAAGCATCCCTCCAAGGCACCGCGAATAATCTTGCGTCGGCCAGTACATCTACCGTACCTCTGTCTTCAAGCGCAATGCCGTCTGCTCTGCCAGCGCATTTGGCCAAGGCTGAATCAGCTCCTGTGTCTGGTCTGGGTGGCACAGGATCCCCCGTTTCCGGCCTTGACAGCACCGGACAGGACGAGTTTCTCAATGAGACTTTGAACGTTATCAACGAGCACATTACTCATTTGCAGTCACCGCCAGGCACCAGTCATGGCAACGCTGCCGCCACAGACTCCGGCAGCGAGTATAGCGTCGCGATTGACCACCGAATGTCGTATATCCAAGGAGAAGAAACGGACGAAGAAGAAGAGGCGGTACATAGTCGCGCCGAGGTGGAGGCCTGGTCCCCAGACGACGTGGCCGAATATCTCTTTACCGAGGGCGTGGAGAAGCACCACTGCGAAGTTTTCAGGGACCAGGAAATTTCCGGCGAAGTGTTATTGAGCATGGATCAGAGCTCCCTGTTCATCAAGGATTTCGACCTAGGCTCCGTCGGCCGCCGCCTTAAAACGTGGCAGAAGATTAAGGCTCTCCAAGATGAGGTTAGTGTCGACGAGCCAGATTCAAGGCGCGCCACGCATACGCGCGGCAGCGATGGCGGATCCGAGGACGCGAAACGGACGAGAAGTCGAACGAGCACCCTGACAGGGAACTCAATATCACGACCCACCTCCGTCCAGGCTAGGCGCCTGTCCCTGGCTCAGTCATCTAACAAGGCCTCTCCGGCCGCTCATATGACCCCAACAAATGGCACTCAGGAGAGCCCATCACGTACACATCTCAAGCGGCCGTCGGCAGCGTCCATCCGGGACCTCAACCACTCACGACGACACTCATCCACCGAATTCCGCCTTCCAGGCTCCAATGCAACGGTGCCCAAGGTATCGGCAAACGCGAATCTCTCTGCCGGTGATGGCGTGCATAAGAAACAGCCTTCCTTTGATCGAAACTGGACCCTGGGCGGCGCTGTCTCGCAGACTTCTCAAAGACCGCTCTCCTCCACGGGACTACAAGAAATGCTAGGCGTATCCGAGCAAGATTTGCAGGACTCGGCCGTCGAGCTGGACCGAGGCTACTTTTCCGGCACTGAGGTAGATGGACGGAAGCGCAATGTCTTGCGGAAACGTGATAGCGCTAACTACGGGACTCAGCAGAGCTACGCCGACGAGCAGAGAGTACGTAGCGCAACCGCCCTCTCCCGACACTCCAGATACGGTAGCGTCGATTCTTTCCGGGACGGAGCACCATCTGCCGCTCAGAAATACTACGGCATCCAACCGACTCCCCACAAACGAAACGCCTCCACGAATACGACCGATTCTGTTCGCCCGCCGCCCCCAGCCAAGGATGGACCTGCTCCGGCCGTCACCAAGCTGGATACTGTAGTCAGCCCTACCCAGACGGAATCATCGCCAATCGTCGGCAAGGCCCAGGGCCTCGGCTCCGACTGGCTCTCATCGATGACCAAGCCGGTCGGCAAAGCCACTCGACCAGCAATGCGAGCCATTTCGGATAAGCTTACATTTGAGAGATCCAAGGCTGGGGGCTCGGCTGATCTATCGACCAATGAGCCGCCCTTGCCCTCCCCCGTGCGAACAGGATCCAGCACTGCTTCGGCGGGACAAAGCCTCGATCTCGACTCCCACGAAGGCCTCAAGAGTCCCGTCACGGCAACGGCCCCGAGCAATAAGAAGGGTGGAAAGAAGGGCAAGAAGGAAACGAGCGCCTACACTCAGGGCTTATTGAAAATACCGCCGCAGGTGGCCATGAAGGATGCTGATTACTACGGCTGGATGAAGAAGAAGAGCTCCAATCTGATGACGACATGGAAGCCCCGATTCTTTGTTCTCAAGGGACGCCGACTCGCCTACTACTACTCTGAAGACGACGACCAAGAAAAGGGCCTTATTGACATCTCATTCCACCGCGTGCTGCCGGCCGATAACGAGAGGCTGACCGGCCTACATGCTACATTGACTGGCGCGGCCGGCGGGCCAAGCATGCCAGGCAGTCACAGCAGTCCCGCAGGCGATGATGGCGCAGGCGTGGACAAGGGTGACGATACTATGTTCATCTTCAAATTGGTCCCACCGCGAGCGGGCCTGTCCAAGGGCGTCAGCTTCACCAAGCCGACGGTTCACTACTTTGCTGTGCCAAACCTCAAGCAGGGCCGTCTCTGGATGGCTGCCTTGATGAAGTCGACAATCGAGCGGGATGACACCCAACCCATCACGACCACGTATCAGCAAAAGACAATATCCCTTGCCAAGGCGAAGCAGATGCGCCATCGCCCCCCGGGCTTTGAAGACTCCCAGATGGCGACACAAGACGGTGAAGCGGATGGTGGTGCATCCGGCGCAGACAAGTTGGCGGCGCTCAAGATTGACGGCGCTCGCTTGGACGTCAATTTCGGCGACAAGGACGGGACTTTCTCCCCCTTGAGTGCATAGAGCGCACTACGGCGGAAGAAGACTCGAACCTTCTCGCCCTTGAGCACATAAGAGCACGCGCGTTACGACGGAGGAAGGGCTTTGAAAAAGGAGGGGAATGAAATCTCAAAACGTATCATGAAGGGCGGTTTCGCCAGAAGGAAATATTTTTTTTAAACACTCGGAAATTTGACATGAGAATGGCTTTGACAGCCAAATGAGAAAGACTCCATGATGAGACCTTTGATCACTTATTTTTCTCTCTTGACACTTTAATACTTTTGTTCTGTTTCTCCATCTCCCTTTTTTTTTCTGGGGATGATTGGGGCTGTCTTCTCTGCTTTTTTTCTTTTTCTTTCTCTCTCGACTTATTTTCTTGCTTGAAAGGGGGGAAGCGTGTCTATATATCCATCTATTGATTCTTTCGCTTGTTGTGTTTTTCTCTCTCCCTCTTTCGCATGCGTCAAAACTCGCCCGCCTTCTGGCGAGGAAGAAAAGTCAGCTAATATGAGCTAACTGCTGTTACAATCGCCGGACCAGACTGCTGCAAACATCCATTTCCAACATTGGTTTCTCCTGCTCGATGCCCTTCACCTTTGATGAGAAGGGAGTAGAATGTTGGAAAAGGGGGAATAGTGCGCTTGGGAGGGAGCTTCTTCGCCTGTTTTTTTTTTGTCTTTATTTGTGTGTCTTTTTGCTTCTCCCCCCCCCTTTTTTTTTCACACCTGTTATTTAAATTGGGCGCTGCGTGGAGGGTGTGCAGTGCTGGGCAAGACGAGAGATGGAAGGAGGAGACAAGTAGAGAAGAAGAAACGAAAAAAAAAAAGAAAAAAAAAATTTCAAAAAGCGAGGGAAAGGTTATTTTATATGGGATGAATGAACGCGAAGAGAGGTGTTGTTCCCGGAGCTTTCATCTATGGAAGATTTTGTTTCTCTCTCTTTCTAGTACGCAACACTAATTGATGCGATTCCTTCTGATGTCTCTTTTATTTTATTATTATTAAGAAGGGAGTGGCTACTTGGTTGTGGCAATATTTTTAAAATTGGACTATATATACTGTGGTAGGGAGGGAGGCTATGAAATGTGTTCATGTCTGGGCAGTTATTATTATACGTATATAGATAGGCAGCATCTATAGAGGTATATTTTTTTCATTTACGAGAAATGCTAGAGATACTGGATATGCTAGTGGTGCTAGATAGACTGAGAATCAAGGTAACACGATACCTTCTTCTAATAATCCTTCGTTTCACATAATTGTAATACCTGGGGTGTTGCCCATTATATACACACTGTACCCTGGTGTAAACCAAGAGCAAGATCAACATCACTCACATCAACCTGACACTCACTTCAATCCAAGCCCCAAATGAAGTTACGACTCTCACTCATATTCGTTAATAGAAAGGCGGAGATGGAAAAAAAGAAGAAGAAGACGCTACCATATCATATAGGGGCTTGTATCAAACAAGCCATGGCCCCAGACAAAAAGACGGCAAAAAAAGCTGTATACCCGTGTCAGTCCTTTTCATCTAGTGGCCGAAACGCCCCCCAGCAGTTCATTTTTGTGCCCCCCCGTAAACTCCCACCCCCCCTGCAACAGACAACACAGCCTTTGTACAAAATGATCGACTCATGTCCATTCATCAAAATCCTACATCAATCCTCCCCTAGTCATTAAAACTCCCATGCTCCTCTCAGACACATCTTTGACCCCCTACAAGTTTTCCATGAATCAATCACCTTGTAGCTTTTGGTTCATGCCTTGGAGGAGCTGCCGGATCGATTTCATGAGATGCTGCTCGACTCCTTCAAAGTTGCTCACCGGCTCGCCTTCTGCAGCTTTTGGCATGATGCTCGCATCTGCAAGGCCAATGACACGATCGATGGCGGACAGAGTCACGGCCTCGGCCTTGGCTTCACCTAGGCCGGCCTTGATTGCATTGACAGAGGCATCCTTGAGGCCGTTCAAAGCAGCCAACACTTTATGTTCGAAAACAGGTGGTGTGTCTGTCGGCAACGCGGTGGAACTGCCGGGCGTGGGACTTTTGCCCTTGGTGAAGCCATCGATGACCTGCCGGATTCCCTTGATACAGATGGCTTCCATCTTGTCGTTTTCAGTGGCCGCTTTCTTGAGTCCAATGCACCTGTTCAGTGCTGACATGACGATGGCCTCGGCCTTGGGATTGCCAGCCCTCTTGAGGTTTTCCACCAAGCCGTTCTTGAGGCCGACAACTGCGGTGAGGAGGCGGGGTTCGATAATTGGCCGAGCAGGTGCGGCGGTTGGTGCTCGAGCTGGTGGTGAGTGAGCGGCGGCTTGCGCGGTCATCTGTTGAGATGCCGGTACAGCGCTCGAAACTGCCGCCTTTGATTCAGTGGTGGCCGCCGGAATGATTGTTCGGGGTGGCTGCTGGCCGGGTGCAATAGCAGCGGCCGGTACACCAGCGCCACCGTCCTCGGCTTTAACAGCTGGACTTGCCAATGGAGGAGGCCTTGAGGCATACGGCGAGCTGTATGCTCCAGGCTGAGGCAGTCCCAGCTGGGGGCGAGCCGGGGCTGCCGGCGGACCATATCCTGGCAACTGTATCGGAGCCGGAGGCGGAGCGCCCCCGGCTGGTTGAACTGGTTGGTGTCCAGGGGGTGACTGTGACGCGCCATACTGCACTGGGCGCGCCGCGTGGCTCGGCTGTACAGCATATGCAGGTGCTTGGTATCCCGGAGCTTGCGCTTGGCCTGGGGGATAGCCGGGATGTGTCCCGGGAGCCATGTGCTGTGCGGCATATGGATACGAGTAATGTCCATACGCCTGCGCTGCAGCCAGGCCCCGATCCGGAGAGGTTGCCTTCCTTTTCTTGCCAGCATCCAACTCAACACCAGGTACTCGAGACCACAGATTTGTCGTCTCATCCTTCTTAAACGCTTCGTTCCCAATCAGATTATGGCGAACGCTGCTCTCCCATCCCTTTGTCTCGGTGTGGAAATAAAACCACGGGTATCTTTGGCAAATTCTCTTGTAGATTTGCTTCAATGTGAGACCGTCGGGGCCCGCCGCCGTCAATGTTTCATCGATTAGAACACCATAATTCTTGTTGGGCTTCTGGAGCTGCTCCTCGGTGTAGTCTTCAATCTTGAGCTCCAGGGGCGGCGACTTGGGCCGCGCCTTCTTTTCCTTCTTCTCTCTTGCTCGTCTCTCCGCATCGGAGCCTTCGGCACCGTCCTCATTCTTGGGCTTCCGAGGCTTGTACTTGCGCTTCTCTGGACGGTCGACTCCGTCTTCGGGCAAGGGGTGTTTCCGTGGCCGTCCGACTTTGCGCTTAATAGGCGGCTCGACTGGCGGTGCTTGAGGCAGTGTCTTCTTGGCCATTTCTTGCTGCTGCTTCTTAAGCAAGCGCTGTTCTCTCTTTGACATGATGCCGTTCTTGGGTGGCCTGCCAGGGCCCCTCTTTCTGGGTATCTGCGGCATGGAGAGATCGTTATGAGCTTCTCCTTCGTCTTTGATTTCAGAATCGCCTTCGATGGATGCTTCAGGCACATCTGCATCGCCCTCTTCATCGTCATCATCCCCCTCGTCCTCCTCCTCTTCTTCTTCGTCCTCCTCTCCCTCGTCTTCCGCTCTCTCTTCCTCTCCCTCCTCGTCATCGTCCCCACCAAAGTCGGACAATTCCGCCGGGCTGACATCCACATCTGACAACTCATCGCTCGTATCTTGAATCTGACCGTTGCCGTGTGATTGCTCAAAGTCGAAGCTCATGCTCTTTCCACCGTGAGCATGCCGCTTCTTTTTAGCATCTTCTTCCTGATACTCTTCTGCGCCGGTTCTTCCCCTCTCCACGCCGTTGATAATGAATCTGAAGCCAACATCCTTGATCTGAAGTCGATCTCCGCACTTTAAAACGACCTTTTCGCTCTTGTAATGCACATCCTCGCAGAAAAAGCCGTTCTTATGCAGAGGGATTGCTTCAAACACACCCTCGTCTTGATTGTAGGCAATTTTTAAATGTTCCCGGGATATGGCTTTGGTTTTGCTTGCAATGTTTGGACCGGGAGAATGGATACCAATAAACGGAACATGCCAAGGGGACGGCCTCAATGAGGCCAAGTCGACGGCAGCCGCTCCTGGGGTATGAGAGACGTATTGACGGTTTGATATGACGCCGTCCTGGGGATTTTCGGCTTCGTTTTGCTGTGATGATCCTGTCGTGCTGGTCTTGCGCCGCTTTGCTGGACGCCCGTTTTCTTCGCTATCTGATTCCGGGCCAAGCATGCCACCCTCCTCACTGACATACGATTTACTAAACTTGTGACGATCATGAGCCAGAGGGGATGGTGGCGGAAGCCCCTTGCTGGCGTTGTCCTCGACCCGCCGCTGATACTCATCAGCACGCTTCCCATCGCGCCTGGCTTGTTCCAGAGCTCGCTGGTCACGGCCGATGATGACGGCGTAAGTGGTCATTTGAAAGACACTGTCCGCAAACTCTACACGAGCAAAGGACTCGAGGCCCATGTCGGGGCCAGCCTGCCGTAGGTTATTAGCGGCGCCCGCGCCAAAGTACCCATCTCCCATGAGATTCGGCAGCGTCATCTGAGACGGAGTTACGGTAGGCGGCGGAGACATCGCGGGCGGTGCCGCCGACATGGAGGCCAACGCCATCATCATGTATGCATGGCGATGGTCTATGGCGGCGGCCTGTTGTGTGTAGGACGGTGAAGGCTGAAGTTGCTCTGTCGTAGCCACCTGAGCAGTCTGCACTGTAGGTGTTGGGAGCGGCGCCTCAGCTGCTGGTGCGGTAGCCGCGCTGACAACAGGAGCATCCACCATTGTAACGTCCTCGCTCCCGTTTTCCACCGAAGAGATTTTATCTTTCGGCTCGCCAGAGCCAGTGGTTCCAGAGGTGTTTGGTGTCGGTGTAACGGGTGGCTCCATGCCGCTGTCGGTCTTGGCACCAGCGTCAGCTGGCGGAGGCGGCACCGTCGGAGTCGTCTGTTGATTTGTGTTGGAAGCTGCAGAGGATGATGTTGCTGGAATATCTGCCGATGTAGGCGTCTGCTGTAGGGGCGCAGGCGCAGCAGAAGCGGAATCCGTCGGGGGCGCTGATGACGTCGCTGTTGATGCTGCAGGTGCGGTAGTTGGTGCTGCTGCTGTTGTTGCTGCTGCTGCTGTCGGTGTTGTATCAGCAAGTGATGGTCCGTATCCGCCTTGAAGTCCCGGCTGAGGACCGGACGACGGTGTCTTGTCGCCGGTTGAGGCTTCCATCGTGGACCCGGCCTCCAGCTCAGGCTCCCGTCCAGGCTCTTGCGCCGGCTCTTGCACGGCTCCGGGCAGCGTCGAAGCAGCTCCCGGCCTTGATTCGTCGGACGGTCGCTCAGCAGCAGCAGCTAGCGAAGGCGCCGGAGTCGTGGCAGCTGCTGCTGGGGCTGGAGCATGAGCGTGGGCGTGGGCGGGACTGGCATGGTGATGGCCGTCGAGGCTGAGGGCGCTGGACGAAGTCATCGCTGCTGGCTGGCTGCAACAGCTCCTTCGCCAGGGCTGCGAATCGCTGCGTGTCGACCGAGCGAAGGCCTCTCCGGGCGAGGGCGAGGGGCGTCTTGGGCTGCCGATTTGCTGCTCGTCTCTGCAGGCGGACCACGGCAACGGTCGGTCGAGAGCAGAAGCTGCGATCCTTTTGCAGCCTCTTCTTTGTCTTTGAACTTTCTGGCGCGATTGCCGGGGAGGGTCACAGGCGCGATCCGGCCCGCTGATTGGCCAGGCGGCGAGCCTTTCTGGAGCCTCCTCACCAGTTCCGGCTCGCTCTAGCCGCTAAGAGCAGGCCTGGGAAAAAAAATTAGAGGCCCGGCCCAGCAGAAATCTTTGGGCGTTTGCTAATAAGGCGATTGTCGGTTCCCCGCGTTGATGCGCTCCGTTTCGGCTCGGTTCCTGTTGGGCCGTTTGGCCCTTCTCTTGCCTTGCGTTGTGTGTTTGTTTTGTTTTCTTTTCTTTTTGTTTTCGTTTTCGTTTTCGTTTTCATCTTGTCTCTTTTAGGCAATGAACGCAGGCTGATGACTCATTCTAGCGGTGCCCATTCACGTCCTCGTAGTTTGGGCAAGCTGTATCACCGCGCACCTGCAAGAGTGCCGTATCGTACTGAGGCTCTAGATGTACTTAGTAACTATAGCAGCACCTGATACAGGTATTTCAGGTCATTCTTCAAGATGCATCGTCTATTTTTCTTTTCTCACCCCCTGGCGCAATAAGAATACGAGTCGTAGATGCTAAAGGTGAATGAAAATGCTCATCTCTCTTCCCTCGTAGTATACTAATTCTACTAGTAGGTACTGCTAGTACTATTCGTGAACTTTAGGTACGCAGCTCGTATGCAAAACAATGACGAGGCCCCGATCTAATGCACGGCAAATGTATTTGCTTGCCTAGGTACATGCCCGACCACTTCTCCGAGCTATCCGTTTTAGTGCTGCTGCTTGTACCTGCTTCAGCGGTACCTGTTCTACTCGTTCACCTTTGACATCTAAACAGCCACTTGTACCTCGTTGAACGATAGAGGTCAATTCGCAGTACAAAGGCTCGCATAACAACATTGATGTTATCTTGCAGCTCCATCAGTTCAAAAAGCTTCTCCTCCCTCGCTCCTCAGGAATACGCAGCCAGCCATCCCTCCATTGGTCGGCTATTTTAATCGCGCCGTCTGATTCGCTGTCTCACTCACCTCAGCTGCTAAAAGTGGTTCATGAGCGGCTAATGTAACAGAACTGGCATCACCACGGCCACTCAAAGGGCTCGCTCTGTGCGAGTAACACGAGATGCGTTCTCAGACATGATAGAGTTGGCGCCACGGCCAAGGGGCTGAACGCTGTTGCATGTATGCTTCGTCGATTGCCAACGGCGCGCTGAAACGCCGCAGCACAAAAAGTGAACACAAAGTAAGGCCTCCCGTTTGTACTCGAGGGTAGGCGGCATATCATATATTCGAGGCCATGCCGCCGGTTGGTTTCGTTGCGTCGTATTTTTCTTTCTTTTCGTATTTTTTTTTTGTAGCAGTAGAGGCATCGTCGTTCTTTTTATCAGACAGATTCCTTATCGATCACACCTTCATTTTCTATAAACCCAGTCGAGAGAAAAATATCAAGAGAACAAGATGCCGAGATTCGAGATCCAGATTCATCGCCCCGGTCGATACCCCCGGCCCTTCCATCTCCAGCCCTCCAGCTCTCCAAACTCCAACAACGCCCAAAAGCCGAGCCTCAAGCATGCCAACTCCGAACACTCTCGCTATGTCCAGATGCTCCTCCAGCAGGATGAAATTCCTTTGCTGCACAACATTCTCGCCTCCGTATTCGTCTGGCTCCTGCTGGCAGGATTCCTCGTCTTCCCCGGAACATTCACCAGTCTCCAAAACTCGGTTGCGAATCGGGGCGACCACGACGAGACCTTTTCAGAACAAGCCGCCAAGCTCCTCGTAAAGAGCATCAAGAACATTCCCCTCCTCGTCATCGCCGCCGTCATGTGTGGCGTCTCCGCCGTCGGCATGCTCGTTCTCACCATTCTCCACTCGAAAAACTACGTCTGGATCGTGAACAAGCTGTTCCTGCCGGGCATGACCAACTCCCTGGCTGGATTGGTTTCGACACTCATTGGCGTATACTCTCAACAACACGGCACTTGGAGCATTACAGCCCGCATCACTGCTATTGCTGAGGGAGCTTCGCTTGTGGTCTGCGGCGGGCTTTTCCTCTTTTGCCGGTTGGCTCTCTTGAGCAAGGTCAAAGAAAGCCATGAAGAGCACTACAAAGGCTGGCCAGGACACAGATATTCAAGGCAACTGTTCCAGGATAAGCCGACGTGATATCTGATAAGGATTGACGATGGCAATCTGAAAAGACGTAAAATACTTCGCTGGCGAAGAATGAGATATGAAAATTGGGATGGATGGGAGGAAATAGGAAACTTGGGAGAGGATAGACATTAATCATTAATTAATTACTCAATTTAGACGGCCCTTTCTCAGTCCTTTATATGGCAGCTTCGTCATAGCAATGGTGAACGCTCGCTCGAGATGATAGACTGACGGCTTTTCCAGCTCGTGAACCGTTCCGAGAGTCTGTAAGAGCTGTGGCAAAGCATGCCGGCCAAGAAGCCAACCGCATCATTCCTGAATGCGAGGAGGCCGGCCGTTGTAACCAGCATGACTGTCCATCTTTCGAGGCGCTCTTCATCTGATAGATGCCGATGCTGCCTCAAGCCTGCCTCATGGCCCCCGTGACTAGCAGACACATGCCAGAGATCAGGGGCTCCTTGGTTCAAGGTGTGGCCGACTTTGGCCAACTCCAACCCGGCAGCCACCACCATGACACCGAGCAGGCTCTTTGGATATTGCGTCAACAGATTGACGAGTGTCTTCCCAAACAACAGCCCCAGAAAGATCTTCAACAGCCCCAGCAGGATCACGCTGGCTCCGCTGCGTGCGCCGAAGCGATATTGAGCGGCAAGTCCTCCAGCGCCGTGACAGACTGGCATGGCTCCGAACCACGTGCCGGTGAGGTTCATGAGCGCCACGCTCAGGCCTATGGAGGTGACGGACGGGGTTGGCAGGTCCGGGAGCAGGTCAGCAGCCAACGCACTCACCGCAATGATGGAGTTGAGCGTCGTCAGGGGAAGCTGCCCTATGGCCATCCACAAGGCCGGGGCGTCTCCGCTTCCGACCCATGAGGGAAGCACAAAGTGCGGGTGCCACACATGGAACCACGGCAAGCTCTGATGGGAGACGAGCACCTGGACGAGGGCCAGCACAAGAGCCAGGAGGAAGAAGCTCAAGGCGTAAGGGAAGCGAGGCATGTTCTGCGTAAAAACCAGAACGAGGAATGCCACCAGAGCCCATATGCGGTTATCCAGCACGGGATGGACCCAGTGAAGGGGCTGCAGCAGCGACGAGCCAGCGCCGATGATGAGGGAGAGGCCCGCCCCGAGTTGGATCCCCTTGACCACGGGGATGGGCACGACGGCTACGGCTGTTCGCAGTAAGCCCGTCACGCTCATGAGAAGAACTGCCGCGCCAACCCATTGTCCAGCCGCGACAACGACGCTCATGGACGGATTCTCGCGCGCCGAGATGGCGGCCGCGGCGATGGCCTAGTACCCGCATGAGGCGGGAAGAGGATTAGCAAACAAAGTAAGGCTCCTTGGGCAGATAAGTTGAAGACAGTCGTGTATGTATGTAGGTATGTAAGTATGTAGGCATATGGAGTAGTATCATACAAAGTACCGAGGTCTAAATCTAGGGGGTAAAGACGGGAGTGCTCCACACGGCAAACATATTCGTACGAGTACAGCAAGCTACTGCTAGATAATAAGGTAGTACTTGGACATGGCATACCTTCATGGGCTGCACGGGCAAGGGGATGCCAAAGACAACTCCGGTGAGGACGTTGAAGCCGCCAGTAAAGACGAGCGTCGAGCCCAGGTCGATGTACCCCTTGGCCGCGAGGGCGATCATCAGGGGAAGCAGGGTGCCCAAATCGCCCAGAGAGCCGGATATCTCGGCCAGGGGCGCATCTCGAAATGTCGTCAGGTTATGGGCGTTGAGGCGCCGCACGCGGGCCAGCCAGGCGCTCGCCATGTTCGGGATGACGATGGAGGCGAATTGGAGCTTAGTCGAGCTTTGATGGAGAGGGGGGAAGAATACGGTATTAGGGCGGAATCACGACGACGCAGAAACCATGTATGTACTGAAAGACTCGGCTTCTTTAATGGAAGATATAGATACGCATATTTTTTGTAGGGTATTTTTGGGTGGTTTGTTTGTTTAAAACCATCACAAGAGTTTCTACCGTGGAGAGTTGGTTTGGGCGGCCCTTCAAGAGCGGACCTCACGTGGATGCATTACGTCGGCGGATCGATAGCTGTCTCACTCACGTGGTGCATCTCCGGCACAGCATCACGCATCTCCGCGCTGCTATTGGAGAGGTTTTTTTTCTTTGATGGGTGACACAGAAACAGATGAGCAAAGACGGGTCAAAAATCTACTGGTCCTCTCTGGATGTTGTGTTGTGTTGTGTTCCGGGCTGGGCTGGGCTGGGCCATGTACAGCGGGCATCGACGTCTTCCATGGAGGGGAGCTTTGTCGTCGCAAGGATCATCTTCTTCCGCAGGGCGCCCAACGTAGAGCATCGGAACGGCCCATTAGCTGAAGCTTACTTAACCCAGGCCATCCCTAGGGATTGAAGCTGCCTGGACGAATTCCCGAGCCCTTTTCGCGTCTTCGATGCCGTCGGCTTTGATGCGCTGTACGAGTACGCCTTATTTCTTGAGGTATTATTCCCTGTGCCAAGGCAACCCAGCTGCGTATCATCGGCTGAACAGCGCTCGGGACAAGGTTGAAGCTGACAAGGGCCGCGCGATGAGATCTCGTCACGTGACTCGAAAGACGCACCGCCGTTCGGTTGGGCAACGAAGGAATCCAATGGCAATGCGCATCTCGACGCCGCTGCCGGTGTAGAAGTTATCGTAAAGGGGTCGTGTCTGAACTCGTAGGCCTAGATTCCCGATGATCACGGCTTCTCAAAAGGGAGCAACCGAGAAAGGGGGGGCCAAAATGGCAAAAAGCAATGCTTCTCGTCAGCTTATTAGTACCATTCGCCAAAACCAACAGAGACCAAAAATAAGACGTCCGTTCCGCCTGTCATATCAACGGAAATCCACCGAGAAGCACATCAGGCCCAAAAATCGCTCTCCAGCTGGGCCACCCAAATTATGATTAAACATCAATTGGCCCCGTACGTTTAGGCAGGAGAGCTCATTACCGGAGGAACCGACTGTACCGGATTTGGCGCGCTCCATGGAGAAAAAAAGAACGCAGCAAATGAAACCTCTAACATGTAGGTACTCGTACGGGTACTACTAGTACCAGGTGCTAGCAGCAGCGCGGACGAAGTACCTGCATCAGTTTTCTCCGATGCGCGGATATCGATATCCGGTCTTCTCCACGATACCCGCCCGCGGTGAATGAAAAAAGTCTAGAAGTCGTGGAGAAGGGCTGACCGCCTGGAGTGTGCGTCTCCGAGAGGGAATATTGGCCTATGCCTATTATCTCTCGTTTCTTGGATCCTTTGGGAAGGGGGCGAACTGCGATTAAGGTTGGCTTCTAGAGGTCCATCTGACGGGGTCTGGTTTTGTTATACTACTCGTACTACTACTAGTACATGCAACAACGATGGGAGAGGGACGAGTCTATGCCCGATTTCGACGTGCCAATGGCTCTAGAAGCACGACCTGACTGGTGTTTTCAAGATGAGGCGACCCAATGCGATGGAGAAGGGCAGTTGAAGTCTACGAGCAGTAGCATCAAGTACGGAGCACCGCCGACGTGTGTACGGAGAAGCTGCAGCTCGTACATGTACGGTACAAGCCAACGACGCCGCTACCTTTGTTGCCAAGGCCGGGGTACTCAGAAGCAGCATGAGGTCATTGGCCGAGTGCAGCGCCAGTTCCCCCGTCCTGGACGCGAAAGGGCGACGCCAGCAGACAATCTGGAAGCACACGACACGTCCAATCAGTACGTCCGAGTAGCTGATCATTGCAAGGGGGTGCGTGGGGATCGCTGACTGGGGGGCGAGAGGAATCGGCCGCCGGAATCGCTGTTCGCACCCATTTTTTTTTTGCTTGCCTCGTTTTTTCGTCTTATATTTCCCTCTTACAAGCAAAGAACCCTGAGTCGAGCAAACAAGCCCCCCGAAAGAGAAAGAGTCCGTCCAACTCCCGAGCTTTTGCCGGCCCCGCCGACAGCGAGCTTTGTCCGGAGTCCACGGAGCGGCTTTTATTTTTCAGCCGGGGGCTTTTTCTCTTTTCTGCTTGTCGGGCTTGCCGGGTCGCGACAGCGATGGGTGGAGCAGGCTGCTGCGCTGGATGCGGTGGCCGCAAACAGAAAAGGGCAGACTTTGTTGTCACCTTTGGCGGGAACAGGATTTGCGGCTGCGGCTAGGCTGGGTTTGGGCTGGATAGTGTTGCTCTGCCGTTGCCGCCGCTGGCGGTGTGTGTTGCTTGGGAGTTGGATGCTGAGCGGCGACGGCGACGACGAGGAATGACATGACGCTGATGGATTGGATGGGATGGGCACGACTGGGGCGTCTTGCTATGCCGACTCGGAACGGCAGTGCCCAAGTACATGTTTTGCCTTTGCTGCCGTGACTTGTGTCGACGCCCAATTGCATGACGGGACCCGTGTAGCGGCTCGTTGACACGCGAGGTAGCGTTGCCGTGTACTTCGTATGGCTGACTGACTCTTGTTATCTGCCCTTCACCGGCCGGCGTGATAGTAGGGCCGTTCCTTGCTGGCGATTGTCGGTGCATGGGCATCCGTCCCCATACGTGGGATACCGTTCAGGCAGCTGACAGTATCGGTAAGAGAAGTACGGGAGCAGGTACAACGAAGCACGCATCGTCTGGCTAACTTGGGCAATATAATGAAAAGGGTCTATGGGGTATTATGTACGGATATTGGAGAACCACAAATAATGTCCTTACTACGGAGTAACACAGCATTCTGCATAATGCTTTTCATGGTGTGACAGGTACTTGTAAGTCCTAGCGATGAGAAACAATGGCTACATCCTTAACTAGCCTTTATTAGTTGCGAAGCTAGATCCACGATTTTGAGGGAGAGAAAAAAAGTAGATCCAAGAGAGAGAGAAAAAAAGCAGCGGCATATTTCGGTCAAGGCAGCCGGCGCCGGATGATGTACACGCAAGGAGAAGGGCACAAGTCAGGACGGCGCTACGACGATAGTACCGCAGCTAGGGCATAATTGTCGCCCTCTGATTGAGCGATTGCAGCGATATCCGCTGCAGCCGAAGCCGCGGAGTAGTTGGCTGGAATTCCTTGGAGGAGCTGCCGCTTCCTAGCTAATTGCCAATCGCCGGTTTCCAGAATATCACTCAATCAAGCCACCCACGCATCTTGATACGCGCGCAAGGCCCGGCGTCAGAGAAGTGTGGTGTGTGTGCCCCGTTATCATGGCTGGCCGGGACAAGTTACGGGGTACCAGTACTTGCAGCGAAGCACGGCCGTGTAGCTGTACCTCTTTGTCCAATTATACCGGTATATGCGTCTGTCTGTCCGTCTCTGTCCGGAGAAGCATGACCACATATGAGTACCTTACGAGTACATGCAACGGGACCGCCTCCTGGCTGGTGCGTCACACAGTCACACGGAGGTGAAGACGTCAATGCCGCTGAAGACTTACAAGAGCAGGGGGGTCTTCCCCCATTGGCCATTGCCTCTTCGTGGTCCGTGAACCGGTGCAGGCGAAAAAGAATACAAAGTAGAAATACATTCAAATGGCTCTCACGGAGATGTCGACTTTCGGTCGGGGGGGTATCGAAAAGAGTGCACGGTACTCGTGCTTAGCTTTTACAGGGACAAGACGCCGGCGCGATGCAAAATTCGCGCAGGCGAAAAAAAAAAAAAGAGACTCGAGCCCACTGCAACTTGGCTCTGGCCGCCGTCCCAGTTCCCCACATGGGGCGCCCGGGTAACCTGGGCGAAAAGGCTGGGAGAGGGAATAACGAGTAACGAGTGAGAAGCGGAAAGGGCTAAGAGCAAAAAGGTAACACGAGTAGAACTAGTACTAATACTAGAGGGGAAAAAAAGAAGAATAAGAAAAAAAAAAAAAAACGAGAGGACTGGCAAAAGCCTCGAAAGGAAAAAAAACCTTGGCGACCAAGAACCGCCGCACGTACCGGCCGAGACGCTAAAGCGGCCAGGGTCCAGCGCATGCCGTGTTCCGATCACCAGAAAAACTACGGAGCAAAAAAGAAGAGAGAAGCTGGAGCGTACCTGTACACGTACCCGTGCTCGTCCCTGTACTCGTGCCTGTACAAGCCCGTTCGCGCACAGCTCGCCGCGGGAAGCGAGTACCGCCCTTTTCGTCGCTGACCTCGCAGCAACATCCGGCCGTTCAAACTGGAAATGTCGCGATGCGCCTCTGGCCGGGCTCTATGCCGTCCGTGGCCCCAATTGACACACGCCCCCCGGCCCAGCCCGGAATCCTTTTTCTGCCTCGATTTTCCCGCTTGATTTTTCTTCCCTTGTTGCTCTCGGTTTTCTTGATTCTTCTTCTTCTCTTCCCTTCCAACCCTCTCGTCGCCCTTGGTTCGTCTTGTTCCGTCTCAGCAAAATCCCCCCCAGCCGCCGCTTTCGCCAATCGTCAAATCGACCGTCCGGCTATAAACCCCAGTCTTTGCTGCCAACTCGCCAATCCCCCATCAACAACAAGGACAAAAAAAGGTCAGAGCGCTCGCCAAGTTTTCAATCCCCTACAGCACAATACCTACAACGTACAGCACCCGTACTGTACCCATACCCCAATTGCAAATCACAATCCCAATCCCAGTCTCAGTCCCAGTCCTAGTCCCTGGCCCTCGGCTTCTCTTCTTTCGCCTCGCCTCGCCATCTTTTTTTTTTCCCTCCCCCCAAATTCCCCAAATCGCCCAGCGCGTGGTCCGTGACGTGCGGCCCCCACTTTTTGCCCCTACCGGCTGTGCCTTCCCAGAGCTGCCGTGAAACAAAACCTCAGCGCAATCCACTTACGCGACCTTTTCCAGACTTTTTGCCTTCATCCTCTCTCTTCCTCAACGCCTTCAACCCAAGAGGTAAACTCGCTCCCAATTCGCTTCCCTCCCTCAATCCGATATCACAATTGCACTCTACACAATCAATTCGCGAAATGCGCTCGAACGTTGCTGTTTTTTCCCCTTTGGTGTCGGTTGGATCCCACGTTGTCGCTGAGCACGGGCGCTGTCTCAGCTGTCGCAAATTTTAAGCTTCATCCGGGGCTACCGCAGCCTGTGAAACCAGCCAATCGGGCGAAGCTTAAAATCGTCGCATCTGGGCTCGCCCTCGCTGTGTGATTCTCTACTGGGATTCAATGGCTTCAATTGAAGAACCGCGTATTTTCTTTTCTTTTGAGGCATTTGATGTGGTTTCCACAATACCCTCCCCCCCTGCGCATTTACCGCTTTCTCTCTCACACCCCCTGGCACCATTGCCCCGGATAACAACTCGTTCATCAATTGAGACACACATATATATAATGGCACCGAGACCACCCTGAGACTAACTTTGCTTCTTCTCTTCAGACATACCCAAACTCTCCGCTCAAGACACAATGGCCGCCATCAACAAGCAACTCATTGCCACTCGCGCCGTGAGCGAGCTGGTCAAGCGCAAGAACTGGGCCGCCAGAGAGCCCGGTGTCATTGTCGTCTTCTGCATCGTCTTCATCGGTAAGTCCATCTCTACAACAACCTATTCCAGCAAAACAAAGCGAGGACATCCTTTCTAACATGGCTTGCAGTCGCTGTTGGTCTCATTGGTCTGTTCATCCACAAGCAGTGCGCCAAGAGACGGGCATCCAAGTCTCAGATCTAGGCGACGACCTGAGGCTTGGGGAAGAGGGGGTTGGGATTACGGGGGATGACTTCATGAATGAACGGGAGAGGGGACGCAGTAATGGACCGTGATTGTTAAAACGGCGAAATGGTGTTGCGCGACATTTCAAGCGTGGTTATAAACAGCGACACGTCGCGTCACGCAGCCGGTCAAAGGATAATGTTTTCACTCTGGCCACGAGCCAACACCGACCAGTCGTCATCTTGTCGTCAAGCTTGTCAACAACTTTGATGCGCGATGGATTTTCTTGGAGCTCGCATGGCCATGTACATGTACGCATGCATACATACTTGCTCGCGTCGCGCACACTCTCACTCATTCACTCACCGCCGCTCGATGGCTTGTGTGAGTAGAGAGAGAAAGAGAGAGAGAGGGCTATTGGTGTCGGAGATTTATGGAAAGGCGCGCTCGTGCTCGTGGCCACAGGATGCTATGTTCTCTATATTCTAATACTCCTGATACCTCATACAACAATCTAGTATTATAAACAATTTATATAAAGCTTTTCCTACTGTTCAAACAACTCCGATCCCGTCTGCCTCCCATCTTTTAGTGAATCGCTCCCTGTCTTAGACTGATGCTAATCTTACACACATACACGTATCAATACACAATCTCGTCACAGTCCTTCCTTGGCCAACATGTCGGCCACGTCCAGGTAAAACGCCACGGCATTAAACGTCCTCCTCATGCCCATCCACTCCCTCACCGTCCACCTCGCGCGATTCGACCAATTGATCAGATCCAAATGGCTAACCCCCATCAGCGTCCCCTTGTACACCCCCCAGCGACTGCTCTCAACACTCACCAGCCCGTCATTCTCCCCCTCCCTCTTGTCCACGACGCCGTGCGGCAGCCGAAACGCCCCCAGCAGCGACGGCTCGTCAATGGCCGCGCCGTACGAAAAGTAGCGCACCGCCTCGTCGTCGCGCACCCGCGGGTTGAACTCGTCTCGCATGTACCGCGTCGTCAGCTGGCCAAACGCAGACGTGCCCAGGCCGGCGCGCCTAATCACCCCGTACAGCCGCGGCAGGTGGAGCGGCCCGGCGCCGCGCTCGACCAAGTAGTCCGCAAAGGCGCTCCCGCGGTGCGGCGTGGCAATCGTCACGAGCGACGCGATCCGGATGCCCGACGGGCGCAGCAGGGAGATCATGTACCGGGCGTCCAGGCCTCCCATGCTGTGGGCGATGATGTTGACGGCGGGCGGCGTCGTCGTCGTCGCATGGCCGTCTGCGCTGGGGAGCGAGGCGGCGGTTGTTGTTGTCTGCGCGAGGATGTCGGCGGCGAGCTTGGCGGCGCGCTCCTCGATGGAGCCCGAGGGCGGGACGGTGGCGGTGATGACGGTGCAGTTGTTTGCCGTGAGGGCCTGCTTGATGCCGTGCCAGTACTCGATGGGGGGGAGGAGTGGCGAGACTCTGAGCTCGGAGAAGCCGAATAGGCCGTGAGCCAGGACAATGGGGTACTTTGGCGTAGCTGAAGTGTTTTTCTTTTCGTTAGACAAAAAGCTCCTCCGTTAGAAAAGAAAAGATGAAACACGTACCGTAGGTCTCGCGGATAGTAGCGTAGTCATCGTGTATAAGTCGCCCGAGGTCACGGATGCGAGGATCATGACGGAGCGGTTTTGCGGTGCCAAAGGCCCGCGACGGCGATGGCTGTAGGCTCAGCACGGAGGGCGGGAGGCGAGTGCCACGCCAATGGGGCCATTGCTTCATGGCTTTGCGAGATTTTGGCTACAGCATCAGGTAGGTCCTCTTGTTTAGGCAGAAAATTAAGGTGAGGTGATGTTGAAGCAACAACTTGATGCTCTCTGTGAGCTTAGCAAGAAGTGCTGGTTAGTGTAGGATGCTTTGCTGACGTCACTGCAGCGACGGAGCTTTGATATCAGCGTCACAAAACACACACTTTGACGGCTTAATTGCTTCCATTGCACATACAGCTCTATTCAGTGTAAAATTACATGCTTGCTCATTATTCAATATTATCTATATGTATATAGAACAGTAGTTTGTGCGAGTTAGAATCCTCCCATCTATTTTACCCATTTCCTTTGGTATCTATCACCTTTTTTCCCTCCCCCAACGCGACAACAGAACAGACGATAAAGGCCAGAAAACTAGCTCTTTTCTGGCATCTGACTGGGCGCATTCTCGTTCGTTACGCCGCTATAAGCTGGTCGGGGCCGTAAGCCGTCAAACGGCCCTGATAAGTTCTCTGCCATGGCTTCATCGTAGCTTGGTGGTGGGACGTCCTCGTAAGCAGGAATGTCGCCAGGGGGTAGCTGTGGGGGGTACAGAGGATCTTGAGGAGGTCTTGGAGGCATGGCTGGCTGGCTCGGTTGATTCGCCTGACTTGGCCGTCGCTGAGGCCTGGAAGCAGCGTTCGAGTTGTTGGTATCGGTGGCAGAAGGTCGGGAAGGTAGACGAGGAGGCCGAGACATGGTGATTTCACCTGGTCGTGTATTTCGAGCAGCTTTCAGAAGCTCAGGAGGTGGTGAAATGCCAGAAAAGACATCAATGTTTGCGAAATGAAGAGGCAGATAGATGGTCTGGGGCTGCGCAAAGGGGTCCCTCGTCATGGAGCCCGCCTTTGGGTCGCCCCAGCTCACACCTAGCTTGAGTTCTATTTCATATCTTCGAGTAAGGTTGCAAGTGTTGAAGGAGGGGGCAACGGTGTTTGGAAGCGGCCTGTTTCTCCAGAGCTCGTCTGGGAGCGTTACTTCTTTGCCGACTTCATCTCCCGGAGCACATACTGGGATGTGGAGGTCTGTAAAGGAGGCGACAACCCAGCGGTTGACTTTTTGGTTGAACAGCCCATGCGCACGGATTTCCGTCACACCAATCAGGTCCATCTGGAACGATACCAGGTAGATTTGTTCACTGCTTTCTACGAGCTTCTTTGCGATGAGCCGGAGTGGGACAGGCTTATTGCACGTGAGAACTGATGGATGCGGCACCCGAGCTGAAATCTCTACTGATGGTGGCGTTGGAGAATCACCGTCAGCACCGGCCAGAGCTTCATTGGCCTTTTTGCTGCTGAATAATGAACTTCGTTTCTTTTGTCCCTTTGCCCTAGGCGTAAAAGAAAAGGGCCGTCGGGCAAAAGCTTCCTGGCCAGTGATGGGAGGTCGCGGCGGTTCAATGGGCAGAAATTTGAACCCAATGTGATAGCGCCAGTTTTCCTTGAGCAGCCCTGGTCGCTGAATCGTGACCTTGATGTAGTACCGGATTTCTGCTTGCATAGGAAAGCCTGTTAGGGAGGGAGGAAGAGTCGCGGTAACGTGCCGTAGAAACAGCTGCTTCGAACCGTCCATGACACGGACTCCGCCCAGCCCAAAGAGGCCGCCGCCTGATCCATAGCCTCCAACACCGCCCAGGCCACCAATCCTGGCCATGGCTTCGGGATTGCTGCAGGCATTGTTGATGGGTAGCTTGAACGTGAAGGGAAACTGGTGCTGGCCGGGATCGAGGGGATATGCTCCATACGGACTGGATGAGCTTTCGTAGTACTCGTCTGGGAACACCTTTACTAGTTTGTAGAGGATCTTGTGGTTTTCACCCACGATGCTGCCCGGAGGCCCCGGTGGCGGGCCATTCCGATTAACGCCCGGTTCGTAGCCGTAATTTCTTGGGACCTGTAGAGCTGTGCCGGACTCTCCTTCGAGTTTGACGACAATGCTGCCGATCTGCTCGCTCTTTGGCAAAGTCAAAAAGACCTTGCCTGAGATGACGTCGAGGTTGGTGTAGAACTCGGGCTGGTTATTCAGCACGATTTTGATGGACATGGTTAACGACTGGCTGCTCCCGCAGTGGTGAATGTCCTGCGGGAGAAAGGGAGGGAGAAATGAAAGAAGGAGGAAAATACAAGAAGGAAAAAACGAAAGGAGAGGAAAACAAAGAAGAAAAAATAGCTTTGTTTGTTAGGTCTCCGCAGTTGGGGATGGGGATGCAAAGGGTTTTTGACCCCTTGGCAGCAGCACGCTCGGCAATTGAACAGGCCAGGGCCAAGTCCGGCACGCTGGCATTGCTTGCGAGGCTGCGGATCGGGATTGAGACGAGCCCAGGTTGAATGAGACACAAACACGGAGAGAGCTGAAGGCGAGCACACGCGTCAAGTCATTTGGCGATGGGGGCGCAGCCTCGAACCTCGTGGGAGTGGAATTGGACGAGGTTCGGCGATTGGATTGATGTCATTGCCAATCTGCCGCCTAAGCTGCAACTGGGCTTATCCACCGCCTGAGTGTGGCTTGCCGCGAGGCGCTGACGAAGTTGCTGAGGCGCAAAGCCCGCCGGATCCGACACTAATCGAGTGTCAGAAGTTGCGTTGCTTTGGGCGTTGATTGGGCGACTTTTGGTAACATGGTTTGACATAGATTATGGATGAGATAATCCTCAATATAGTAACTTCTTCTACTATCTCATAGATGGAGTACATGTCTAGTGGGCTGGCATTGTTGATGTCAGATGGAGATGCTGGAGGCTGGATGCTGGATCAGGTACCCGCACAACGTTGAAGCCGGTGACCTTGAGCTGAGAATGGCCGCTACTCTAGCAGTTAAAACCCACTAAATAGCAGCCCTGGAGGCCATAGCTTCACCCAGCTTCATGTTACTTTGGCCACGATAAAGACCATTTTGATCTTCGCTATGCACCCCGTCCTTCACCCGGAACGGACTGTCCGATGGCCCATTGGTTTGCCTCTCTCTCCACTCTGCGCATCACTAGCATTAATCGGCAGCCAGGTGAATGACCGGGGGGGGCAGCTGGCCCTCGTTGCAGTTGCATTGAGGCTGGACTCGCTGCAACACCACACTGCCTCTCCTCGTCGTCTGACGCTTGCCCTTAATCTTCGTCTTCTCTCCCTTCAGGCCCTGCAAGATGGCGTCTAAACCTAGGTCATGGATACTCCATGGCTACTGCTTTCACTACACATGCAGTATCTCTGATCTTTGTGGCAAATAATCACTACTAACATCACGCATCGTCCGCTTTGCTAGTGCCACTCGGGACCAAAAAGCCAGGGGTCAAGCGGTTGCGGTTGTTGGTTCCAACACTCGAGCTGCATATTTCACCTCGGCCGTGGCGCCATTTTCAGAGCCCAGATTCTCCAACAGCCTACATATACCTTGGCGCAAAGTCACGGGCCGTCGAAGCCCCTCGTTCGTGTGCTGCGGATCCGGTGTTGGTTGTCGCCTGTTTCTCGTTGCAACGTCCTGACAAGTGCTGTTATACCAGGCCATGGATTGTTGATTCGACGGCGGGCTGTGCCTCGGAAAAGTTGATGGGGGGGGGGGGGGGGGGGGGGGCTCTTCTTAAAGTCTTAACTGATTTTTGATTT